>NW_022205138.1:0-27223 GCF_008831285.2 Nymphaea colorata
GGAGAACCTCGCACGCGAGGGCCGGCTTTCCCTGCGGAAGCTGCAAGTGTGGTCCTTCCACCCGACGTAGCTGCTGAAATGGCTGGCGATTGTGCTGTAGGCAGTGGAGCCCTTCGAGGGCAGCCACATCCTCTCCATCCTCAACGCCTACAGGCCCAACGGAATGGCTGCAGTCGATGGCCTGCTGAACCGTCCTTCTCTCGCATGCACTGCAACCACTTCTAAACTATATCCATCGGTGGACCTACCGCGGATAACTGCTCGATCCTTCAACTAATTCTTCATCTCCGAGAACCGGAAAGTGTATGAGAGCGAGTAGTGGCAGGAAAGGTTCAAGCTAGTCGCCGAAAACGTGCCCAGCATCCTCGACAGCGAATCCGCACGCATGATCTTCAGCACGGGCAAGGCCATCCACTTCCTCCTCAACAGGTGCAAGGTGCTCTACCAGGTCAAAACCCCCTTCCTAGATACCAACTGCCTATCGGATACGAACGCCCTCCTCTCGGGACCCTTCCGCAACTGGCTGGCAGCCGTCCACGGCGAGGTGAGCCAAGCCCTCGTGGAGACCCTCTTCAACCAGTTCCATCTGAGATACCACCTGCAATCAATCAAGAATTTCTTCTTAGCAGGAAAGGGGGATTTCATCAGCACCTCTATGACACCCTCAAGAAAAACTCTCCCAAAAAAAGCAGGAAATCACCGAACACTCACTCGACGGTTACATCTACGACGCAATCGGCAAGTGCTTCCCAGATTTCCAGCTGCCTGACGGCGGATCCTTCAGGAGCAACATAGCCGATCGGTTGCTAGCCAAGAAGATAGAGTTCGGAAGCGGGACTGAGGGATGGGACTGCTTCAACTTCCAATACTCTCTATAGCGGATCGAGCCATTGCAGGTCTTCTTTTCGCCCGAAACTATGCTCGGCTACCAGAAGATTTCGCCTTCCTGTGGCGCGTGAACAGGTGGAGGAGAATCTGAAAGGATTGTGGGTGTTACAGTCCCGTGAGGAGGCGCTCCGGCTCAGAAAGACGCAAAGCAGAGAGTTGCAATCTTTGTTCCACCTAGCTTATCTCCTGCGGTCAGCCATGCTTCATTTCCTGAGCAGCCTCCACAGCTACCTCATGGTCACCCTCTAGACTGCATGGACCCGCTTTTCAGGCTAGGCAAGCACGGCTCGCACTCTCGACGACCTGCTGGCTCGCCACCGCTCCTTCCAGCAAGAGGCCCTCGAAATCGCCCTCTGCACACCCCGCGAGAAGAACCTGCAGATGGCCTTGGCCAACATCTTCTCGGTGATCGGCAATTTCAAGATAGTCTACATGCGTCTGCAGGAGAACTTCGACGAATATTACGAAAAACTGCGACTCTATGAGGACAGGCAAACCATGGCCCGGAGAGGAATAACGGTCTAATCTTTGGAGCTGCCCGAGATCAGTCTCGGCAAGGCGCAGAAGGACCTGAGGGAGTTGAAGGCTGTTTTCGACACGACTTTCCGCAACCTTTTCATGCAGTTGCGTAAGGAGGGAGAGGGCAGGGTGAGTAGCCTAAGCGTGCTGGCGGCGAAACTGGACTTCAGCCAGTACTATACCAACCTCTACCTCGAGTGATGTCCATTCATATATCATTCATATCCAATATACCACCATCCATACCATTCTTATCCTCGTATCGTATCATCCTCATACCGAAAAACTGCAAATGCTTCCCTACTCCTCCCAAATGAATGCAGACAATCAATAAACTTCATCGCAAGTTTCCCAGCCTTCCCTTCCATTTCAAAAAGAAAAGCCCTCCATTTTCAATTTGAATTTCTCGGCGTTATTAAGGCAGGAGGGTAAGTTTAATTTAAATTTAATTAATGTAATTCTTAGCGGGAAATTCCGGAGTGACCACAAGTGGGACAGCCAACGGCGAAGCCGGCGTGATGAACCCAGAACTGCCCAAGGCGGACTTCCACTTCACCATCGAGGGGAACATCGGCTGCGGCAAGTCGACGATCGTCGAGATCCTGCGCCAGAAGATGCCCGAGGCGCGCTGGATCGAAGAGCCCGTCAACGACTGGCAGAACCTGAGCGGCAAGAAGATCAACATGCTCGAGAAGTACTACATGGAGCCCAAACGCTGGGGATTCACCTTCCAAATCTACGCCATCTTCACCCGCGTCCAAAAACTCAGAGAAGCCAGCCAACGCCACCCCGAAAAGGTCAAGATCTCAGAGAGGAGCGTCCTCGCCGATAAGTACGTCTTCTCGGAGCTGATGAAGGACCTCGGATACATGAACGAGGCCGAACACGAGGTCTTCAAGTCCCTCTACAAAAGCTTCGAAACCATGGCCGAGGTCGAGAAGACCAAGATCATCTACCTGAAATGCACGCCCGAGAAGTGCCACCAGAGGACCAAGAGTCGCATGCGGCCCGAGGAGACTGAGATCTCGCTGGACTACCTGAAGCTCATCCACGAGAAGCACGAGAAGTGGTTCAAGTCATACGCCCAGGAGAAGGTGCTCGTGATCGATACCACCGAGGACTTCAAGGAGAGTCCCGAAAGGATCGCCGATTTTTTGGAGAAGATCAAGAGATTCATGGAATGATGCTCCTCCCTTATCATGCTACTAACACCACTATCACTATCAAGGCAACCATTCCCGGCTAGTGTGATATGATGATGCTGAGAGATCATTGGATTTCGAGGAGGGCGCTCTTGATGGCCTGAGCCAGGTACTTGGCGTTGCGCTTGTTGATGCCAGACATGCTGATCCTGCCGGACTTGAGCAAATACACGTGGTATTTGTCTGTCAGCAGTTGGCACGCACGCTAGCTTAGGCCGGTGAAGGAAAACATGCCGATTTGCTCAGTAATGTGGTTCCAAGTCCCTGGAGCGTTTATTCTCTATAATTCCGACCGAAGCAGCGCTCTCATCTGCCTGATCCTCGCCGCCACCACATCCCGCAGCTCAGTCTCCCACTCCTTGAATAATTCCGGATTGTTGAGGATTCTCGCAGCCACGAGAGCTCCATACTTGCTGGGACTCGAGTAGATGGCTCGCACGATCACCCTACATCAGACATAGCTTACTTCAGTTGGGAGAGCACGCGTTCAGCTGTCTCTTTGGAGCTTAGCACCACGTGCAATCCGCCCACTCTCTCGCCGTAGAGTCCCATGTTCTTGGCGAAGGACTGCGCTGCGAATAGCTGGAAGCCCTGCTGGGTGAAGTACCTGACCGCCCACGCGTCCTTGGCGAAATCCCCAGTCGCGAAGCCTTGGTAGGCCGTGTCGAAGAAGGGAATCAGGCTGTTCTTCTTCATCACCTCCGCCACCCGCCTCCACTGCTCCTCCCCGAGGTCGAAACCGGTCGGATTGTGCGCGCTGGGGTGCAGCAGCACGTATGATCCGGGAATGGCGGCCTTTAGTCCCTATAGCATGGCCTCGAAGTCGATCCCTCGCAGTTTGGGGAATAGTAGGGGTATTCCAATACTTTCAAATGGTGCTTTTCGATGAGAGTGCGGTGGATGGCCCAGGTGGGGGACGAGATGTAGACCACTCTGGGCAGGTACTTGGCGATGAAGTCAAAGGCGATTCCCAGGGCGCCCGTCCCCGAGATGCTCTGCAGTGAAGCGATGCGATGCTGCTTGACTGCCTGGGAGTCTGCTCCGAAGAGGAGGTTCCTGGCGCCGCTGACGAACTCGGGCAGTCCGTCCATGTCGAGGTACTCCTGCATCGTAAGAAACTAACGTGGTTGGGCGATTTCAGCAACTATTACTCTACCTTCCTGACGACCGCAAAAACGTGGGGCTTCCCATCGTCATCCCTGTATACTCCCTGTCCGAGGTTCACCTTCTCCTCGGACTGGTCGCGCTGGTAGGCCTAGCGGGTCCAGAAGATGGGATCCTTGGGGGCCTGCTCGACGTGGGAGAAGAGGTCCTGCGAGACAAGCTGCGACTCGAGCTGCAAGTGATGAAGGCGCTCCATGATAATATATCTAGCTTTTATTTCGATCAGAAGCCCATATAACTCACCTACACTATCGGCCATAAATTCGCAAGCAAAGATTGGGAAGATAGAGAGGGCAGGATCAGCCAGAAACCAAGAGAAATGGAATACACTTGAAGAACTAATTTAGGCTTATAGTATCCTACTCTCCAGAGGTTAACAATCGAAGCAAAGTCATCCACCCATGCTTCCCTCTCCAAATAACCGCAAGCTATCCGTTTCCACGCATAGGATAAATAAACCCGAAGGATGTTTATAATAGGCTAGTCTCAACGAATCATTATTCCTTTTCCCTCGTGGCTGCTTCAGGCTTGGGAGACGAGCACGGAGAGTTGCTTGGAGTGTGTGCTGAACCTCTGGAGTGCGTTCTGGTTGCGAACGATGGTCTGCGTGCATCTAAATGAAGGAAGCGGTACTGTTGGAGGCACTTGGCCTCGTCGGGAGAGAACTGCGGCCGGTGGAAGGCGAGGATGCAGCGGGTGGCGCACTCCTTGATGTGCATCTTGTCGAAACTGGTCTCGATGGACTGCATGGCTTCAGAAATTATTATATACTCCCTTCTATCACTCGTATAAGACCCCCGCGAAGAAAGCCGATAGAAACCGACCGCCTCCCGCACAGAGATCAAACCCAGAAAAGATGGAAGGACGGGTGGAAGCGGATGGTGGGTTTGAGAATCGAAGGGAAAGGGGACTTTTGGGTGAGGATCGAATGGCGGATGATTTTTGAAACATAGTTATCAGTATCAGTTATCCATATACGCGAATGATGGGTGCGGAGGCGGTCGGATGGCCCTTGCGGTGATTTTCAGAAGTGAAGATCGGACATTCCAAAATTATCGTTATTTCATCATTTTCAGTTATACTCGCGAAGAATATTACTCTTCCATTCTCACACCCATGTTATCATCAAAATATACGCAATACCCCAGCATATTATCCTCTCCACCGATCATACACCCATACCCCATGGGCAACCATTACCATCTTTAGTGTTTTGTTATAATGCTACCTATCCTGCGCTTCATAGCTGTCCTTTTTCTGCTGACGGGTGTGTCGAGCTTGGAGACGGTGCTAAACTTCAGCCTGCTGAACGAGGGCGAGACCATTTCCATCTTCCTGGCCAGCTACCTGAACGCCCCCAAGCAGGCCACCCTCGACAAGGTGCACTCCTCCAACATCGACGCCCTCTCCACCGAGCTCACCACCAACCAGCCGCTCCTCAACGTCTCCGCCGTCCCCCTCAAGGTCGCCCTGCCCAACGGCACCGACTACCTCTTCAACAGCTCCGACGTCATGGAGAGCTGCAGCCTCTACAACCAGCCCAACAAGCTCTTCCTGATGCGCGGAAACGTCCTGCTGTCGGTGCGCTACCAGTTCTCCCCCAGCGACTCGCCCTACAGCGTGGCGGTGGCGGTGATAGAGGGACCGGTGGAGTGCACCGAGGTGAGCGTGATGGAGAATTATGGAAATTATTACGCGGTGGTCGGGTGCCTGCGCTCCGAGAACGTCTCCGCCCTCTACGCCTTCAGGTTCAACTCCACCGACCCCGGCACCGTCAACGGACTCATCCCCCTCAACGAGCTCAACATCACCCTCTCCAGCTGCCTCCGCCTCTAAACCTACGCCTTCCGGGAGTTTTCGCTCAACGTCAAGACCTACTACAACTCCATCCTCTACTACTGCGCGGAGGGGCGGCGCGCGGGCGAGCCCTCCAACCTCTACTTCCTCTCCATCGAGAGCCGCAAATCGGTCGACACCCTCGTGGCGGTGGAGCCCAGCTACTCCTTCCCGGGGCGGCTGCTGCGACAGTGCCTGGAGGGCAGCGAGTGGGTGGGGAAGTACGAGCAGGGCATCATCATCCTGCAGGGCGGAGCGCTCTACTACTACAAGTACGACCGGGCGAGCGACGAGTCTATCTGCGACCCAGTGATGGACGTGGAGGGCGTGGTCTACGTGGACGGGGTGGAGGACCAGGAGATCCAGTACATCTACGTGATGTTCAACGACAAGATCATCATCAAGGAGAGCTACTCGCCCAACTTCCAAACCGTCCCCCTCCGCAGAGCCAACCTCACCCTCCACTCCTACGCCATCACCAGGAAACTGCTGGTCCTGCTCTTCCAAAACGCCACCCACCAGAACCTCGCAGTCTACGACCTCGTCCGCAACTACCCCACCGAGGTCGACCAGATGGTTTGGACGAGGGCCAAGAGCGAGCTGTCGGTGTATCCCGTGGGGAACTTCCTGTAGACTGGCAACTACTTCATCACTCTGGACCAGCTGGGCAGCCAGCTGCTGCTCAACTACTACCAGGGCTACGTCTTCACCTTCTCAGTTAGAGACCCCGCCAGGGCCCTCCCCCACGTCACCGTCAACATCTCCAACCAGCAGAACGAAAATCTGGTCCTCGAGTGCCACATCCGCGACTTCAACGACTCCTCAGTCACGCAGGTCAGCGCCACCAGCTTCCCCAAGACCTACCGCGAGCTTCTCAGCGTCAACCTCAGCGACTACGTGGAGGGACCGCTGGGCAGGTTCTACAACTACCCCAACAACATCTCCGCCTTCCAGTACATCAACGAATACTCCGAAGTGGACCTGGCGGGGTTCGTGAAGATGGCGGGAAGGCCGCTGGCGATTTCCTTCAACAACTACCTCAACGCAGCGGTGATAAACTTCTACTATTCGGCCCTCGCCAAGACCTGCGAGCTGAGCTTCGCACCACGCACGCAGACAGTCTCCCTCTCCGACTGCAAGACCCTCACCCGCAAGAAAAGCCAGCTGGAAAACGCCAAGGAAATCGTGGTGCTCAGCGAAGACAAATACCTGCAGTACAACCAGTCCATCCTTGAGTATTGCGCCCTCTCCTCGAACAACGAGTTCGAGTGCATGGGAGTCGCAGTGCCCGGCATGGGCGGTTTCGAGCGAGTGCGTCTCGTGAGATACTTCTACTCCAAGAACACGGACGAGGTGATCTAGTTGCTGCTGCACAACCCGTCGTAGGTGCTCTTCTGCTGCCTGCAAAGGAACGTCTACTTCGGCTCCCAGTTCAACTTCACCCTCCACTACCACGCCACCAGCAACAACCTGCCCGACCTCGCCACCTGGCACCTCAAATCGCTGCTCTTCGACCCAGCCTACTCCCAGTACCTCGCCCTCCACCTCTACAACCAGTCCGCGCACAGGGTGGTCGTCTTCGATCGCCCCTTCTACGTCAAGAACAGCAGCAGCTTCATCGGACACGTCATGGAGAAGCTGGAGTTCTTGGAGCTGGAGGCCGTGTTCAGCGTGGGGAATTTGCTGGTCTGCGTGTCGCCGACCGTCGGAGGGTGGCTGCTGCAGGAGTACAAGATAACCAAGTACTACCGCGTGAGGGAAACCAGGAGGTACCCCCTGTACCACTTCACGGTTGCCAGGGGCGGCGACCACGCGCAGGACGGCGACTTCATTTACCTGTAGGCCCTCGAGGGGAAGCAAAGCGTCTACATCGTCTACAGTCCGCTGCGTTCCTCCTTCAGCCTGCTCTCTCACAAGTTCGCCAAAACCCGCTGCCGATCATCTTCGCGCAGCAGATCGGCGAGGTGACTGGCAACTCGATGGGCCTCAACGGCGAGAAGCTGTTCGGAGTGGTGCCGCCCTCGCTCACCTTCAAGTTCCTCAACGCCGCCACCGAGGGGGCGCAGCTGGGCAAGTACGATTTCCAGGTGAGCGTGCTCGACAGCAGCAACATGATGAGTCTGCTCACCTACGAGTTCGAGTACAACCAGGGCGAGGAGGGAATCAAGTACGACGGCAGTCTGGATCTGCAGGTCCGCTTCGACGAGGCTACCGACTACCAGGAGTTCCACATCAACCCTGAAAAAGTGCATGGGCCCGTCAACGGCTACCAGCTGCAACTTCCCAACGATAACTCCTGCAATTTCTTCTCGGTGGAGACCAGAGACGTCTTCACGAAGGAGGGCTGCCTTGCCTACACCAACCCCGCCCAGTACGGCATCCTCAGCGACTTCCTCGCTCTCTCCGTCAGCGCCATCAGCATGGAGCTCCTGGTGACCGACCAGGCCCTCAACTGCGTGGTCAACCGGCAGCTGTTCACCGGCGGCGGCATCGAACTCAACGGACTGGCCAACTGCAAGTTCGAGAAGAGCCAGCAGGACATCCTGATGGTCTGCGACAACTCCACCTCGATTGGGAAATTGCTGTACAACGTGACGGTGGGAGCAGGGGGCTCGGCTGCGTGGTGGGTCTCACCGGCATCAAGCTGCCCCGCTGGTTCAGCTATGGAGACTTCTCAGTGAAGCTGAGCGGAGGGTGGCTGGCGCTTGAAGTCCCCATCAGATACCGCCAGAACTGCATATACTACAAGACACTATCGTGGACAACACATCTCTGACAGCTACTCGCTGTTGGTGGGCAACACGCCCACCCAATCTAGTTCTAGACCAGAGACACCTCCATCTCGGCCGAGCTCTTCTTCATCCTCGAAAAGGGCATAGGGGTGTACAACCTCAGCGATTACGCAAAGTAAATCAGCCTGCCCTCTGGCTTCCCCAGTCCAACATCTCCAGCGTCATATCAGACAACGGCGCACTGGTCTACCTAAAATTCTTGAACCTCACCGCAAAACAAATGGAGAAATGAGCATCACAGTATAGTTGGGAACCGAACAGTCCACTTACGACTGGTGATTGATCTGATTGTGATAGACAGCGGGATCGACGGCCAGACATTCTACAACAAGACCAACCTGAGAGTGGCATACCAGTACAAGCAGTACATGAGCTGCAAGAACAACCTGCAATCCAAGAGCCAAAACTACGGCAGTCTCATCATCAAGATCTGCAACTACGAGCCGCCCGACGAGCTGGTCTTCGCCAACTTCGTCTCCATCGCCAACGAACCACCGGCGCTCTCATCCAGTTCTACAACAGGTCCGGCGCCTCCTCCTACCCCTTCCGCATCGATACCATATACTCCAACTTCCTCTCCCACCACAGCTTCCTCATCAGGGAAAACACCCTCATCGTCGCCTCCCTCTTCAACCTCCTCTGCTACTACGCCCTCGCCAACACCCTCACCTGGCAGTTCCACTTCACCAAGCTAGCGCCGCCCGTCGACAACGACCGCAGAAGCGATAGACAGTGCGTGGGAAGACTGGTCATATCGAATTTGCAGTTTAGGAAGGAGCTGAATGTGGAAGTCACGTATGATTACGATGAGGAGGAGCAGGACTACTGGACCAATGGAACCTATTACATACAAAGAGTACTGGTGTTGCTGCTACTGGGAATGCGGTTAGATTGCTGTGGAGGACTCGCTCTAAAAATACGATCAAATTGAGGAAACGCTTTTCGACCAGATTGCATACCAATCGCTTTGAAGTGATGGTCAAGATCAACAGCAAGAAAAGCAGCTGATTTCATCTACTCTCAAAAGCATAAAAACATACATATTCATCATCCAATTGATCATTATTTTGCATCTTGAGACACATAAACATCATGGATCATTGATTGTTACCGTATCAATCCCTGACAAGATAGCCCAATTTGTATTTTTTTAGCAGGAATTCTCCATTTACCCAAGCATGGTATTTGTCTACATTATGGCAATTTTACTAAACAGGTCCACGCATTATATTCCGCATCCCTGCAGGATCAGCCGCCCTCCAGGATGGTACTTAATGTAGCTGGTCACGTCGTATACGGTTCCGTTGAGACTCAGCCAGGCGGATTGGACTGTCTTGTGCTGCGCCAGCTCAGAGGCTGAGATGGGTCTGAACTCATGCGTTTCCTGGACTTTCTAGCTCTCGCGGAAGAAGTTGTGCTGCGCCTTGCCCACCTTGCCCGCCTGGTTGACCAGCTCTCCTCCCTTATCCTCATCTCCATAGTTGTCGCGCTCATTCTACAGTAAAAACAACCATACTCTGAATTCCGGCTTGGGATAGACGGGTTATGCAATCTTTGCCTCTGTCTCTTCGACGTTTTCCTTCTTCTTTTTACTAAAACAGCTGAACATTCTCAAATAATCGCAAATTATAACCCCCAAACTGCAAGCTCTTCTTATACAATGCGATAGAGAAAAATCAATAATCAAATATCTTGAAGATGTGGAGCGAATCGTCATCCTATTTTGATTTGAAGGGCACACAGTCTTGATATCGTCTTCCTCCCAATGCAAAGATCTGTAGTCGCTTTTCCTTTAATGCTTATCCCGTTTCTGGGATTTGCGAATACAGCCAAGGATCACCATGAAGATCACGTTGATGAAGAGAAGGACCAAAGATATCACGTAGGAGGCCTGGAAGAACCAGCGATCGTATGATATCTGGTCCACCCTCTATTCACCGTAGAAAAGCTTAGTCTATATCACGATCTGCAGCAGGAAATCACGATAAACCCACCCAGGGTCATTTCGTATAGCCCTCCGTATTACGTCTTATAGCTGCTCTTCCTGAAATTGGATAGAAGGGATATCTGGGCAACAGAGATGAGAATGATATTCCCGTATATATTGGCAACCTCCGACACGAGGGCGAAGTTGAGCGCAAAGGAGGCGAGGCAGAGCACCCAGAGCGGGACTTGGTAGCGGATGATGAACGGCACGTTGAAGGAGTGAACCTTGAAGATGAAGGAAATGGCCTCGGTGACATGCAGGCCCACCGTGTTCGTGCCGCCCCTGTAGAAGTTGCGCTACTCGCGGTCCACCTCCTCCTCAGCGCCCTCCACCTTCCGAAAAGTCATGTTCAGCTAGTAAATCCCGAAACGACCCAACGCCGGCAACTAGGGCCCAAACACAAACTGCTTCGCCCTCCTCTGCTTCTCCAGACACATGAAGTTGTAGATGATGCCGGTGTCCCTGTAGAATAGCTTGATGGCTCTCAGCGTAGGCTCCAGACGCAACTAGTGGTAGGGGAAGAAGTTGCTGATCAGGTCGCCCTCGCATTTGAATTGCCCCGAAACGAGGTAAGTCGCATAGTGATGGCTCTTGTAGTCGTATCTGCGCGTATAGAAGTAAGGCTTCATCGACTCCTCGGCCTCTCTCTACATTTGCTCCTCCAGATCCGGATCCTTCTCCATGCCTTGCTATCGAATCGAGTGGTCGATGAGGTCGTTGATGGTCTTGCTGTCCGAAGGGGGGTGCTTTTTGGGGGCGGGAGGAGAGATATCGATGGCAATATCGATGTATACTCCACCGATTTCGAGCGTGATATTATTTTGCAGGAAAATCTAGAGGTCTTCAGCGTACTTCTAGTCGACTCCCAAATAGTCTCGAACATAACCATCTAGTCTAAAGGGAAAGGTGATATAGAAATCGAACTTACCAATGACCAGCTCGTCATCGACCGATACGCTGACCAATTCCCGCAAGCACGCCCGCACATAGAGCGGAACCAAGATAGATTTTTCCTTTTCGAAGGGAGAGGTAATCTTGTTGAGATAGGACACATTCGGCAGCTAGACTCATTGGAGTCCGAATCACTGCTGATGACCATCCCCTATCCTCTCAATCGTCGCTCTGAGTCCATCATCTGAATAAAAGTTATTCGTCGGAGTATACGCACACAATATTCTAAAGACGATAGGTGATAAATGATGATAATGGTTGGATGATGGTGGTATGATAGAAGGAAGGATCATGCGTAGATATCCACAGGGGTCCGTTTGATCATTTTCTATAGTAGGCAATGAGAGCATATATATGATGCTTCTAGAGATATCCTCGCGAGTATAACCTTACCTGCTTGTTCTGCATGGCCTATATGGTCTCCTATCCGTTCTCCTACGAGTGGATGTTGATGATCCTGATAGCCGACTTCTACTCGCCGGTGCAAGCCTGGACACCGATATCCTTCACGTATATTTCGCCCTCAAATAGATGCTGGATCGAAGGAGCAGCGTTCTCAGTTGAGACTGCTTAGACTGGAGCAGGAGGAGGAGAGTATTATTACTCATGGCGCTAGTGAGCATGATACTTTGGTGGTTTCGATGGACTCACGAGCTGGAAGATACTGGTTTTATATTTCGGCATCCATTTAATCGTCCCCTTAGGATCCCCCATCTTCCTCTTCCTCTGACGGGTGATTAGATCTACATCTGGCTCTGCTCCTATTCTTGCCGTGCAATTTCTGCTTTCCTCTAGGTTTCTTGATGATTCTCGTGCGACTAGGACTAGGAGAGTAGACTGATAACAGGAGTTTCTTCCCTTTTCTTGCGCTGAGCTTACTGGTATTGGCTGACATTGCTGCAAGGCAGCTCTAATCATCATCCTCTCCTGGCGTTGGTGGCATTGTTGATAACTTCCTCTTTCTTCTTGAGGAACTTGTCGAGATTGGTCTGTATGGTCGGTTTACTCTTATCATTTGGGGCAATTATGCGCAAAGGTTATTTCGATTTGGGGTCCTTTGTATGATAGATGTTACTTTCTGCTTTGGAGGAGATGGGTTTTTTTACTTCTTCGACGGTTTTGACCTTTTCCCTTACATAAAATTAAATTATCTGTAAATAGTCAATCAAGACAGAGATAAAAATTCTCATATTATATTGCCATTTTATTCATATCCATATATACTACAACCTTGAGGCACCCTATCATTTAAGACAGCATTTGTTGGATTATGTATACAATCATAGTTGTTATCTTCATGCAGAATGAGTAAAATATCAAAACAGACTCTTCTTGAAGCTTTTCTTTCGCTCTTTTACCTTCTCCCTACTCTTGGCATCGATGACTCGCATTTGAAGCAGGGCACGGTTGGTCTCATTTTCAAAGATCTCATCGATTAGTCTTCGAGTATTTATCAATAATTTTTCATCAGTCATGTATGCGCTAAAGCCTGTCGTCCTATTCTCGCATCCATTCGAGCCTAAGACTCTTCCTCTTCCTTCTAAGGCAGCTCGTTATAGTATTCATGGCGAGCAGCAGTTTCCAAGGAGATTTTCTTATGTTTTTGCCTGTTGATATCCCCAATAGAGACTGAAGAGTTCCTTTCCCGATTAATGATGTCATTGACGACGTGATTGTGATTGGGCGGCAATGCAGAGTGGTGGGATTGGGTGTATGAAGCTAGTGTGTTTTCGTATTGAGGTTATTTGAGAGTGGGAAGCTAGGCTTGAGAGGGGAAATTGCTAGGAGATGGCGGCTGGATGAGGATCGGATGGTGGTGAGTGACAAAAGTTGGGGATTGTTTACGATTAGAGGCTGTGGACTCACGTGGAGTGCGGGAGCCTGATGACTCACTATCGTTTGGGAGATGCTTGGTGGGCGAGACACAGTGGCAATTGATTGGGGGGATAGTTTACCACTCTTTGAACCACTGGGCTGATACTTGCTTGCGTGTGTATCATCGACTCCTGCTTTGCCTTACCGTTGGGGGATATGGTGATGGTGGGCGCTGGTTCTCCCTCGACGGTGGACTCAATGGTGATGTGGATGTTGTGCTGGGATGAGCTTCGCTGACTTTTCTTGTCGCTAGCCTGGGAAACTTCCTTGTACTGGCTCACCCTGCGCACCTGCTCGATGTTTGCCACCTACTTTGGCGATCTCGGAGGAGCGTACAGGGAATTGGCGTATTCGCGACTCTAGATTTGGCTGGTAAAGCGGGGATTGAAGTCGCTGAAGCCTTTAGAACGGTTTGTCTGCGAAAATGCTTGGGGATTACTCATGGCATTGCGATTTTCCCCGATTCCGCGCTGGAACGAAATTATCTATCATCTTGCAGCTAGCTTGGGGTATTTTCAAGAAACTGCCGCTGCACTTCTGGCCGAAAAGTGTACTGCATGTTTATAGGAGCGTGAAGCGGTGGTTGAGTTTGGTTGAGTGGATTCCTCTGCGATTGCAATTGCGGAACGAGATGGAGCAGGTAGTCTGACGGAGGCTTGGGAGGAGAAAGCAGGATGGGATAGTTTTTAGCTGCGGGGGAGAATGCTTGCCCCATCACAGGCGGTGGACTATTTTGACGTAGAATGAGGTTGGGGATTTGCTGTCCTGGGAATGGGAATGGGAGGGGGCTCCTCTGGGCGAGACTGGGTTATTATTCATCGTATATATTACAGCGAACTAGCGTAGAAAATATAAATATGAGTGCATCGATCTGTCAGGAGTGAGTAAAGACCACTCCTCTCTCCCTCAGCATTTCCTTCAGTTCGAAGTTCTCCTCGCTCAGGTACAGTTTCTCAGATTACATCTCCATGAGAACATTAGAAAGTTCTTTCATCTTTGCGAAAATATCTTCTCGTTCTTTTTAAAGTTTGGTTGCCTTTTCTCTGAGCTCACCCGCATCCTTATATTTCAATCTTTCTTTATTGAGTTATTATAACTGATACAAATAGAGTTTATTCTTTTTGGAAAGGTCTTATATTTCTTGATTTTTTTCTCTCAGGTTTTGCTTCAAGATCTAGTTGATTTTCACTGTATCGTTTGAATCAGTAGAACGTGGCTGCGATACTGAAAAAGATTGCATTTATACTTTGTTTCTCAGCATCCGGATAGTGATCGCTGATTACTATAGTTGCTGATGAGCCGTACGAAGTTACATCTATAACTTGGCCTGCTGCTTCTTTGATTATTCGGCTTTTTGAAGAGAGTATTGAAGCTATTTTTATCGTTGCTAGGATTACATAAGAGCCTGCTTCAATTTGCGAATTTGTGATTAGTATTATATCTTTTCTATGCTGGAAAATCCTTCATTGTTTTTGCATTTCCATTCAGTTTTACTTTCTCTTGGAGTGATTTAATTTCTCGCTTGTATCTTCCTCGTTTTTGGCCTTCTGCATCTTCAAATCATCTAATTCCCTCATGAGAGTATTGATGGTTCGGTTGCTATTAATGCATTTCTCACATTAATTCCTTTTTTTCCAATTGTAGATATCTCCATATCCCTAATGAAAGATTCAATTATGGAAATCCAGTCGGCCTATCTCCTGAACTCCTTAAAGTTTTTTTGATTTACATGGAATCGTTTGATTTTTGCTCGGCCTGGTTCATAAGGTTCAGAATATCGTTTCCATCGTGCTCGTTCTTTTGCGATGGCTGATTCATCTCGTCGATCATGCTGATGACTGAAAAACTATCCTCGATGAAACTGTCCTATTTCATGATTTGGCGTTTCTTAAAAGTCAATGGCTGGCTTTCTATTGCAGGCGAGGCCTCACGAGGGTTAAATACAGGTGCTTGCCTCTTGATGTCTTTGTTTCCACGGATGCCTAGCTAAAAGATGCAAACATTGGGTTACTCACTTCCTTTTGCTAGCGAGTAAAACTGTTCTAATTGCTGACGAAGGAATTCCCATTCTATTCAACTGAGAACTAATTTCTCTCACGCATAAGTTCGCACTCTTGACCATGCCGATGCTTGGCATTTTGTACTTGCTGCTTGTTGCTTACGTGCTGCACTGTCTTACCATCAAAAGGTCACAGTAAGGCAATTAGACGCTATGCTATCTTTCAGCATCTCCAGACATAAAGCTAAAAAGATGAAAACTTAGTCGATTTTACGCTTGTTGATGACCCGCTGAATCAGGTCAATCGATGCCTTCGCAGAGATACAATTAATAGAGAGTGCGCCGATAAAACGCTTTCCTCTTACCCGTAAAAACTCCTTCAGCTTGTCCTGCACTGACTCTCCCACTCCGACTGATTTTAGGTATGCCTGGAGAAGTCCTTGCTCGTTCGCTACTGTGGCTTTGAGCTAGAGCAGGTAGAGACAGAGAAAGGGCGCCTTATCGGGCGAGCAGAAGCAGAGCATGAAGATAGAAAGATACGCGACATTCTATAGATCCTCCTCGGGAACAGTAGAGATAACGGTGGCCACAACATCACTGACGATGTTGTAAACCTAGTCCTGCTCGAGCTCAAAAGTGAGCATGCCGATGAACTCCCTCATAGAGTAATTATACGCGTCCCACATACGCCCGAACACCTCCCTTGTGAATTTTTTATGCTTGCGGTTGTCAATGACCGCAGTGAGGGCCTTTTTTCTATGCGTGACATCCATTTGCTTCCCAAGGGACTCATGCGTCCGAACTGCAATCTATTTGCTTCAATAAACTCGCTAATTTCTCTCGACTCTTCAACACACACCTTGCAGCCCCTGTGCGGTCGCTTAGTCTCTCCTGGTTTATAGACAACCAATTTTTCAGAGCTGCAATCCGAGCATACAGCTCTGAGGCACCGCTTGCACTGGTGTTCCCGTCGAGTGATGCCGAAGCTACTCGTGCAGAGCATGCACTTCTTCTCCTGGTTGCGCTGGACGTTCGGCTACCACCTGTCGAAGTAGAGTATTGACATACGGTCAACTATTATAAGATTTATATAGCATGGGACCAAAAGAGATTGGATTTGAACAGATAGGGATAGAGGATACGATGATAATAAAATAGGAATATGTAACAGTTCGCTAGAGATAAATATTTTCATAGGAATGATCCATAAATACAGAGATTCTGCAAGCTAAACAAAAACAAACAAGATCAAAACAACTTTTCTTTGATGGCATGACAGAATAAAGCACATATAAAGTAGCCAAGGCCAGAAAATTGCGAAAAGTGAAAGCCATCTTTAATTGACCCTGCATAGAATTCAGTATCGATATACTTTTTTGCTGTGACGGATACTTGAGGGCGAAAAATGCATTTCTATAAGTCACTGCAATCAAAGCCGATAATTTGGACTCTAGACATTTCTATAATGTACTACCAGGACAGTGCGCGCCATATACACCCCTAAAAAACTGCATAAAAAGTAAAGAAGAGAATCCACCCAAATAGGAGAGCAAAAATAAAAAAGAAAATAATTAATTGGATTAGTAGGAAGAGAGTGGCAAACAGAACTCCAAAAGCGAGACTGAGGGAGGAAGGACCATTATAACGTGCCGGATAGCGACCACACAAATGCGAAATCATAGTAAGTTTCCTCCACATCGACCGGCACAATTCCAATTACGAGGAACAGCCCTACGAGCAATCAACAATCACTGCAAGGGATTCTGATTTTGAGGCGAACGATATATCAATCGACGAAATTATATCCATCACTGAGGAACAGACGGAAGTATAACCACCACAGGAACCGCACTTTGAACAACGCAAGTATAAAGATCCTGACTTTCGCAGAGAAACAATCAAAACTAAACGAGGATTGAGAAACCATATGAAAAAGAACAAAAAGAATAGGAAGATACGGACTACAATCACAAGGAAAAATTGGCAGAAATGAATCGGATCTTTGCTTAGTATACTGGCCAAAAATAATAGGGTAAAAATCCTCAATTCAACCTTAAAGAAATAGGCCAGCAATTACAACTGGGATACTCCACAATCCTGCACAAGTTCCGCTAATTCCGAGCAACGAAGCGAGTCCGCGGCGGTGCTCTGATAGCCTCTCTGCAAAAGAAGCGAAATATCGCAAATCCGTATAGATCTAGCAAATCATAGAGAAAGCGCTCACCGAACGCCCCTTCTACACTGCCGTGGAACTCTCCAAGTACATCCTGACCATGTTCCACCGCAGCTTCAGCAGTCCATCATCTCACGCCACCTAGGAGAAATGGGATACTCGTACAAGAACCTAAAATCCACCCCCATTGAGAAGAACAACCAAAATACAAAGAAATCCGCAGGATGTATGCGTAGCTTATGCTTCCCTAGTTTCCGATGAACGGAATGCTCGAACGATCATCTATGTGGATGAAATGGCCTGCTCACTGTCAACTTCCTCAAAGAAAAGGAACTGAGTTCAAACGCATAGAATCTAAGGATGCAGAAGAGTATGTATCTGTTTGATAGCAGCTCGCAGTGAAGAAATCGTCTACTATGAGGTTAGGAAGGCTTTCCCCAGAGGAGAGACTTCATCCGAGCTCTAGGAGGCATTAGAAGTAAAATGAACCAATTACTCAAGTATGAAGCTGGAGGAGAGCAGTGTCCTTTGGTGATAGTGTGCGATCTCAACCGGATCCATCGCGAAGGTGAGGGATAGGGTGAAAGCATCAGGACGCATTAAATGCTCTCAACATGCATCAATACTTCTTACCACCTTTTCCTTCCAGCTTAACCCACTCTAGACTCTCTTCCTCAACATCAAGAACAGAGTCGGCAAGCGTGAAATACACTCACTGCATGACCTACACACGCAAATACTGCACTACATGCGGGAACTTCAAGGGTAAAGCGTGGAAGTCACTTCAAAGAGATACCTGATTGGCTGCAGAAGTCCATCAGAGAGGAAAATTTTTGATCTTTTTTCCATTATCTACGAAAATGAAAGAGTTATGATGCGCAAATGTTAGAAATGAAGTGATGGAGTGAGCAAGGGAATGGTGATTCTTCGAAAATGGGTTTTGGCAATTGTTTTCCACTTTGGAGTAGTCCTCAACTTTTGCTTTTTTTGTTATTTTATTGTGCAAGGGTCAGCGGAACAGCAATAATGTCATATTCCATACCAATCCAAAGCTGTTAATGTTCTTTGCTTGTGATAAAATCTGATTATTCTATCTATCAAAATCCTCCTCTGATTGGCGAGCAAACCGTCACAACCTTCCCAACGCTTTTCCTGATTAATCATCCCATGTTTTCGGAATTATAAATAAGAGATGGGATGCATGTCAGCGAAGGAACCAAGAAAGGAGGATGCAAAAAGAGGCAAGATTGAGATTCACTGCCCTATCTGCTAGGAGAACTATGATATTGATGAACGAAAGCCTTATGTGGTCTGCGCCAACAAGCACAAGCTTTGCTATGCCTGTCTATCTTCCATGAAGAATCACGCAAGTCTAAAAAGAACACCTCTTCTATGCCCATTCTGCAAAGCAGCCGTCGAAGAAGACATGCTGACCACCGACGCCGGCATTTTCAATTTCCTCGATGCCGAACTAGATACACTTAAACGCTTGCCCCAGGATCGACGCAAGCTTTTCGCCTTTTCCTCCATATATCTACCCAGGTTGCACGATTTCATGAAGATGGAGGCAAAGGGGGATTCCGTAAAGATAGATAAAAAGAGTGGAAAAAAGGAAACCAAACCGAACAGTATTGACTCAATAGAATTGCTGCGCATAAGTACTTTTTGGTGATTAAGAGGGAAGAATGCTGGAGGAATATGAAGTTTTGACTTTAAATGCTTGACTGCATGAAGAGTCTTCGCAAGATCTATCTCAGTATCGACTCTTATAACCAAGGCAACAACCATATCAAGGCCATCGACACGACCGGCTTCTCTTTGGATCGGCTGACCTTGCTGGATCTCAGCTTTAACAGGATTACAACGTTGAAAAATATCTTCACAGAAGGGCCTCTCTTCTCAGGCTTAAAGTTCTCATCGCCAGTATGTCCATGCCGATATAGGAAACAATATGATATAGGAAATGCCTGGCGTAAAGAACCTGCAAAACCTGCAAGTGATAAACATAAGTAAAAGTTCCTTTAATACAGAAAACAACGGCTTGAAAACGCTGAGGTGGTTCGTTGGCTGTACTTCTCTGAGGCATCTCGATGTATAGTTCAATCAGATATCCTAACGGGTATAGTTCCCAGCGAATTTGGCCCAATTGCATTCCCTACTCATGTGTATTTTTTCTACGATTTAGTCGGCAATAACATCGCGCTCTAAAGTTGGGAAAGCTTCACCAGGCTTTCTTGGAAGGATCTGCGTATCTTGACGGCATCGGTCAATGCAAGTCTACTGGAAAAGTATAACATCCACAATCGGATAGCAAAACTGCCTGCTCCTTGTCTGAAACTGCTCATCTTCGAAGTGGGATAAAATAGCCATAAAATAGTGATGATTTGGAACATAATGTAGGCTCAATTGCGCAGAACCTGCTAGCAAGGATCAGGAAAGTTGAGCTGAGCAAAGAAACGTATCTTTTCTATTCAGAAAACAAAAGCTTCCTCAGTGAAATTGTAGATCTTGTCATCAGAAGCCATAAACTTGGCATCAACATCAACTTCAAGCCATCCCCAGTCAATCACAAGAATTACGAAGAGGATGAACGGCTCAATAGCTACAAAAAGATAAATAGCAGTCAAGATCCAGCAGACTACCTGTACAGTGTATCTTTGGGGAACGCAATAAAAGGAAAGGTTTTCATGAGCTTCATCACCAAGACTCAGAAATTGCTTATCGGCATTCGCGAGAAGCACAATCATAAAACCGTATCTAGGTATCACTGGAAAGGGAAATCGTGATGATGAATAAATAGGAACACAAGACGAAGCCTTTCCTTGAGGATTGAAGAAAGGAGAAGAATTCATTGTCAGTGTTGGCATTAATGCTGAAGATGGGTATGCATCGTTCGTTGTGGGCAATACCACTCTCGATAATACTATTTCACGGAAAGATGGGATGATTATAAGTTCTATGTGCATGTGGTGGAGGAGGGAGAAAGCATCAGAATCATTAGAGACTAGTTGGAAATCATATGATCTTGAATATTTAATGACTGTAAAACCATAAAAATATAGTTATATCAAACATGCACAGGTTTGCTCTGACGGCTATGATGCTTACGCTAGCATTGACAATAAACAAACCTTACCAGAAGATCATCCCTTAAGGCGATCCATAAGCGAAGTGCCTCGATGGCTCTCCTCCCGCCATCTATATGGATTGGGGAAACGACAATAAAAACTATCTCATTTTCTTCATGGGCGGAGGATATTGCGCAGGTGTATAGATCAGCGGAACCTCTAGACCTGCTATCAGCGAACCAAGACGCAGTTTGGAAGCAGTGACCTCCTTCCTGATGAATTTTTAGGATAAGGATATCTATCAAACGATCCCTAAGTCAATCCATATGCCTCTTGGAGAAAAGTCATCATCAATTATTGCGATGGATCCTACACCAGGGCAACAAAAAAGATCCTGTTCACTACAAGGATACGAATCTTTACTTCAGAGGAGCAATCAACGTAAGGTCGCATCTCAAATGGCTTATCGACCATCACGGCTTGGCTGAGGCTGAAAAAGTGATGCTGACTGGAGTATCAGCTGGAGCTATGGCCACTTTCATGTGGTCAAGCTACGTCCGTTCCTTACTGAGCCATCCCTAAGGCCTATTCATGGTGATTGACTCAGGAATTTTCCTAAATGAGCCATCCGTAAGGACGGGCATGCTGAAGCTGGGCGTTTCCTTTGAGAATTTATACAAAGTGGCTAATGCTGATGAAGGCACTCCTCTACCATCTTGCGACGAGGCTTACCCGGGCGAGGAGTATAAATGCTTCTTCATCCAATACGCTCTCAATTTCACGATCGGACCAAATCTTTGGCTACAATCGCAATACGATATATGGTCGATCCCTAACATTTTAGATGTCTTTTGCCTATCTCCTTCGTAAACTGGTACCACTTGGCCAACTGCAATGCCACGCAACTGCAGGATATCGAGCATATAGGCAAAAACTTATGGATTTGACTCAAATGATTGCAAATAGAGATGAGAATAGCTTTGGTCGATCAGTTGCGCCAACCATGCCTATGCAATGCTGGACAAGTTTTACAATACTGACGTCCAAAGAGTGCCTGGAGAGAGGGGAATTACCGTAATGGCAGCCATTCAAAGATTTGAAAAAGGAGAAAAAGTGGTTTAGGTTGATTAGGCAGGATGGCCTAATAACAAGCCTTGCGCCTATTGATTCTGAGCTTAAATCATAAACATTTATGATAATACATAAAACATTCTATTCCCCATCCCCTCTCCTTCCTTATTAGTCCATCCATATAATAGGATTTACCAGAAATATATCTTCAGATTTAAATTCAAACCACTTCCATTCACATATAATAAATCATGCAAGAAGAATCAATCGACAAGGTCGAATACCTCCCCTTCGAACAACTACCTGCCCCCAACCCCCAAACCATCTCTCAGGGCGCCATCACGCTCGGCTTCCAATCCAAGGAATGGTTCATCCAATTCCAAACACTCAGTAATCACAATACCACTTAGCCTCCCTTCGCCAAGCCAACCGGTACTATTCCTCAGTCTTCCTCAACGAACTGCTACCCCTCAACGCCAAGCAAATCGTCCTGCAGGTCGAAAACCTACGCAGCAACAACTCGAAATAGGCACTCACGCTCCTCACCGAAATCATATAAACGCAGGAACTTGCAGCAGTCAGCAGCGACGTCATTCGTCCTATTGTTGCCGCACTCATGGCTAAGTCTGTCAGCGAAAAAGGGTTCCTGAAAGCGCAGGCGCTCAGAGGAGCCAATGCCTTGCCGAAGAAGTGGAACGAAGCTGCCCTCGACGAGCTTTGCCTTCACACACAGGCTGCGAATGGCAGATCTCTGAGCTGGCCATCCGCTTGGTGGGATAGATGCTCTAAAACAACAAGAACTGGCACGTCGATGGCAAATTTTTAAAATCGTTGTCCGGCAACCTCAACGGAAAACGGTCAGTCGTGCAGAAGAAGGCCAGAGAGATCCTCAAGACCCTCAAGGAACGCGAAGGAGAAGAGAAACTGGAAGAGAAAATAAGCTCCTCATCAGAACTGCTCGAAGAAGAGTCCAATACTCTGAGGAGAGAGCTGAAGGAAAAGGAAGAGAAGGCAAAGGGACCCAGCTTGAAGGACTTCCTGAAGCCAAAAAGCAACAGGAAGGATGATCGTGATCACTGTTCCACAATGCTTCACATAAACACCCATGCTATCACCACAATCCTTCATTAATATATAATGGACCAGATGGTGCCTCACTAAAATTCAAAAAAATAAAAATTTATCAAAAAAGTCCCATTTTATCGTTTATTACGGTTTTCGAGTCAACTTTCCATTCTAAGCCATTCCTTCCCTTCAAAGCCTTCTCTCCTATTTGCTGTCCTGCCTGGCGAGTAGCACAACTTCTTCTCCATTATAATCTAGCATATCTCTACAACTGATTTTCCAGGTCTTTTCAGCATCCATACCCTTTGTTGCATCGCTAGTATATAGCTAAAAGGACAGAGAGGGTCACATTGTCATTTTTTTATGATTTCGAGCTAAAAAAAAATATGGTCGGAGGCCGAAGATGCAATCCTCAAACAACTCTACGAGGAAGAGGGCATACATAATTGGAGTCTCGTCGCCAAACGCATGGCCATCGACCATGGAATGCCCAGAAAAAGCGCCAAACAGTGCAGGGAAAGGTACCTGGATCCAGAGGTAGGTACGAGAATCACATCAACCAAGAAACCGCCAAGGTGGAGTGGAGCATGGAGGAGGAACTTAGACTGGTGCAATTGCATGATTAGATTGGCAATAAGTGGTCCCACATCGCCCAAGGCATCCCCGGAAAGTACTTCTGAGTCGATTGAGGTCTGACAACTGCATCAAGAACCACTTCTACTCAAAACTGCGCAAAGTGCTGCGTAAGCTAAACTCGGTCATCCACGCTCACTTCAGCGGGAGTTTAGAGAGATCAGCATCAGCGTGGTCTATAAATTGGTCTAGGGGTGCGAGGAACTGTTCAAAGAGGCACCAGCGTGTGATAGATCGGTATCGCTGGCGTGCAGAGGTAAGGAAAGAGAGATTTAGAGTGCAGAATAAGATGCTGGGATTGTCGATGCTGAAAGAAGAACAATTCGACTCACAGGAAAGGATAGCTATATACCGTTAGGTGGTGCGTGAGCTGTACGCTGCCAGCAAGCTCTACAAGCGCAAGAGCAAGAAGAGCAGAAACAGTTCAATCCAAGCTCCAAATCTGAAGGGAAAGCGCAACAAGCAAGTCATAGTGGTCAGCGAGGCTGCAGACCAAGGCGACGCCAGTGAATCCTCATCGGCTTTGGCAGCGAAAAGGAAAGCCCCTTCCGCCGCAACCGCAGCAAAGACCACCTCGCCAGTCAATCCCAAGAAGAACGACGTGGTCGTCAAGGACGAAGAGCAGGGCATCAAGGATCTGCTCAAGGATGCAGGCCTGCTTCAGTTCGGCGAATCCGACGCCCACAGCCTCAACGGTTTCAAATTCTCCTCTCGCTCTTCCTTCAAGAGCTATTCCTAAAAAAACGACTCCGACCAGCAATTCTGTACGCATTTTGTTACCTAGTTGAGGACAGTGAGCTCTAGCGTGGTTTTTACACAAAGACCCGACGCGGAAGTTGTTTCCGATTCGTGGAGAATCCTTCCGAGCGTTCCTAGGAGAGGGCGGTGGGGAATCCTTCTTCCACTGACACTCCTTTTTGATCACTTGCAGTCAATCATCCCCATGCCACCACATTATCATATCACATTTATTTGCTCTCAGGGCTGTATCCCTCTGCAACGTTTACTATAATTGAACCATAATAATGTAGCGATAGGTCTCGGCTCTCGAATCCGCCATGGAGTCCCAACTGTAGTCGCAACTCCAGGAGCCACTCGCAGCCAATTCCATCTGCGGCCTGCTTCCGCCCGCCAATCCCATAATCACCAAGCCAGTCCTCCCGAAGAGAAAGCCGCCCTCCGCATCGATCCCCTCGCCCCGCCATAACAACACCCCCACAGCAGGCACGCCCTCACCCATCCCCACTCCGCCCACCCCGACGAGCACTCTCCTCCTATCCCCACAGAGTAGGATAAGAAAAAGTAAGCAACGAAGTGGAATCCGTATATGAAGGTGATGACGTTGGCCACCGGCTACCAGCCAGACACTCTCATTTCAAGCGTTTCAACAACGAGGCCTACAACCGCAGAGGCAAGCACCAATTCTTCTCGAGTCTCTTCGTGGGGATCGAGGGCAGTCGGGGCATGCGTTTGCCCTAGTACAGGGGGATGCTGAGGGACAACGACCTCATCTTCGATTCCTCTTTCGAAAGCGCCAACCTAATGGCAGTCTTCAAGGCACTGCTCTCCCTATGCAGGTGGAGGATAGGGTCTATGACCTTGTGCTTCAGAACGATCTCAACACGCACGGCTTCACGCAATGGTACAACTTCAAGGTGACCAACCGACGGAACAACTTCATCGTCAAGTTCAATATAGTCAATCTAGTACCCGATTTCTTATGAAGTATAAGTCAAAATCGCTGTATAATATAGGAATGAAACCGATCGTCAGGTCGGAGAAGAGTGATAGGAATGTGAAGAAGACCTGGAGAAGAAAGGGATACAATATCTACTACGACAAGAACGAGCTCAGCTACGAAGACAACGATAAGAAGTGCTATAAAACATTGACCTTTTAGTATGATTCACCATAGATAACGATACCGTACAATTCGCACATGGCATGCCCTACGATCTCAACGATCTTCACCTCCTCCTCAACCAAATCAAAACAAACCCCAAGGTCAAAATCACAACCATCGGCAACACCCTCATGGGAAGACCCATCCCGCTCATCAAGATCTCCGCAGTCGGAGAAGCCAACAACAAAATGGAGAAAAAGGCAATCGTCATACTCGGAAGACAGCATCCCGGAGAAACACCAGGATCATACATCGCAGAAGAGATGATCTTATAACTTCTACGCAATTCCAATGAGGTGATTTCCTAAACTGGCGCTTCGACATCTTCATCTTCCCCATGGTCAACCAGGACGGCGTCGCTCTCGGCAACTACCGAAGCAACTTCGCAGGATTCGATCTCAATCGGTGCTGGCTCAGACCAGACCCAGTCAAACAGCCCGAGGTCGTCGCCATCAAGAATCACATCAAGAAGATACAGAAAAAGTATAAGATAGAATTGATACTGGATCTGCATGGACATAGTCGCAAGTAAGATAGAATTAATGTAGGATGGGAAGCTTCTTCTATGGGAATAACTATGGCCCTAATTTTATGCTTTTTCCTTATATCGCTGCCAAAAGCAACCGAAACATTCTCTTCGAGAAAAGTCGCTTTTCGCATGAGAGCGAAACCGATCTCAAGGGCTCAACAGCAAGGGTGGTTTTGGGAAATCTGATAAAGTAATCTGGAGGATACGTCTATACCTATTAGGTCTCCTTCTTTGGCAACTATAAATAAGTAACTTTTTCCCCATACTTAGGATCACATTCCCTTCGCTTTCCAGTAGGAACATTACAAGTAGCTGGGTCGCACTCTGGTGCAATCGATATATAAGACTTATCTCTAGCTGTACAAGTAGGAAAAGACTTGAAATAAAGTCATTTCCTCAAAACAGCAAAAAACTAACTTTCTGAGCTGGTTGTGAGCAGACACATCGATGACGAGGAAGCTTCGGGGTCTGATAGCGAAGCCGAAGAGGAAATGGAGCAAGAAAGAGAAGAGATTTAGCAATTCTTCGAGGAATTAAATCCAGCTAATAATTTGCACCACCGCCAATCGAAATCGTCAAAAGACCAAGTCTATACTAAGGCGTCGATAGATAGATCTCCATATCTAGCAGGGTGAGAGACCTCAGGGAACTTGGCCAACCAGTATAGAAGTATAGCGAGGAGGTGAAGCAAAAGATACAATAGCTATTGTAAAAGAATCTGAATGAGGATCTGAGAGAGGTGATCCTGCAGCGACTTCCATCGATCAGGCGTGAGACCCAACGCCAGTCCACTCTCAATTAACTCAAAAAGGAAATCGCAGCAGGATAGATCAAAATCCACGAGGAATACGATTTCAGTCGCGATGTGGAAGCGTATAGGTCTCCAAGGGCAAGAAAAGATTGCATTCTCCTTTCAGAGTCAAGAAATACAAAAATTATGTGGACTGGCTAAAGGTTTCAGGAGAGACTTTCGCCCTGCAGTAGAGATAAAGACAGCGTCAGATATGGTAAAGACGCGATCGTTCAGCCCAGAAGACAGATAACACGGTCCACCAATAAAGCAAAACATGCTACTCATAAACCACATATCAAATCGACCGACAGCAAGCAAAAAGGCAGTAAGCAGCTCACCACCATCAACATCCTCGACAGTCTCCATAGGAAGAGAGGGAGGAAGAGTAGAGACCTAGAATGAAGCCTCTACCGACTAATCAGACAAAACCACCCAACAGCCTATCCTTACTAAAGAATTTCCATCATCCATTGCCTTCGATGATGCTGTCGCTGGCCCAGTGAGGGTCAACAGGGTGGATTACCAACGGGAACAGAATAAAACGAGACGCTTCAATGCCACCCCTAGCAAGGAAAAGAAAGAAATACGATCCAAATTGCCGCCCATCTGATCATACTCCTTTTCATCACTGTGAACATATATTTATTGTTAAAAAAATAAATATATCTTATATTTTTTGTTAAAATGATGGGTTGGGGTTGGGGTTGGGGTTGGGGTTGGGGTTGGGGTTGGGGTTGGGGTTGGGGTTGGGGTTGGGGTTGGGGTTGGGGTTGGG
>NW_022205139.1:0-25827 GCF_008831285.2 Nymphaea colorata
CCAACCCAACCCAACCCCAACCCCAACCCCAACCCCAACCCCAACCCCAACCCCAACCCCAACCCCAACCCCCAACCCCAACCCCAACCCCAACCCCTACTTGTGAAAATAAAATATGGATCTGGAATATGGCATAAATTTTGTCTTGGTATGAAAGGTTAAGATATTTTTTAACCTGTCCAAGGTATTTATGTGCGATCTTAAAAATCTTATGATAAGTCCATCGCTGATATATTTTATAATTTATAATGTCGAAGAGGACGATCAATTTCTGTTACAATAGCCAATCCCCTCGAAACGTAAAGAATCAATCAATAAAGGTTACCTAAGTTCAGAAAGGACCTCTCAAGATCAACAGTCTTGTCGATTCCCTCCACAATCCTCAATACGAGGATCTCAGATTGGAAGCAGAGAGGATAATGAGCAGCAAAATAATTAAAAAATAAAGATAAACTAAAGATTGGAGAATAGACTAGCATAATTGTCAAACTTGATAAGTAAGATGAAAAGCCAGTGCAAAGTAAACTCAAGTAAGGCGCTCCTGGAGATAAAAATGAAATAGTATTAAGACAATCCAGGCCTCCTCTTAATACAAGATTATACCAGTTCGAGGCTGTCCTCCAAGACCCTTCATAGGCTGATTTTATCGAAGATGCTCACGTTAAGCCAAAGGCTCCAGAAAACGCACAGGTAAAGATCAAGTAATTTTAGGAACATAAAGAAAACCCAAAGGCTAATCCTAATGAGGAGCCAATCAAGAAAAACGAAACCTAGAAGAAAGCGGATTCAAGTAACTAGATATCTCCATAAAAGCCAAAGTATACATTCTCTATCGTTCCTCCACAATAATAAAAGAAGTCAACATGTTGCAATATTTTTGGATGGTGTGAAAAGCCCAAGCAAAGAACATACCCTATAAGAGAATGATGGCTTTTTAACTCTTAAAATATTATAATATACATATCAGCAAATGATAAAAAAGCAAGGAAAGAGATCCACGGACGCCCCTAAAGTGAAGAAGGTGAAGAAGCAGGACCTTTTTGATCAATAGTAAGAGAATTTGGACGTGCTTGAGATGGAAGAGCACGATGACGAGCATTACAACGCTTTGTTGAAATCAAGCCCCCATGCTAATCTCAAAAAAAATGCCTACTTTTTCAGCAATTAACGCTACAGTGGCACCAAATAGCCAGTACAAGAACCAGAACATAAGAAGAGGAAGTAGACTCTTAGCCAGAGAAAAATCACCTCTCGCAAGCCCTTCGAGATCTCAAGCAAGAGCGAATCAACAAATCGAAACTTTTAACAGAAGATGTCAGAAAAATTGAGGAAGAAGATGAAGAGTTCGAAACTATTAGGAAAATGCAAAAGACATCAGATGAGGCAATCAAGAATCGCTATGCCTCAAGGGCCAACTTGACCTTTACAAGGACATGGTGGACCTAAGATACAACAAACAGAATGAGTTATAGCAGCTGAAGAAATTCCCAGTCAGTAATTTTCCACAGAATGCTGACCTTAACAAATCACATAAAAACTTGAACAGCAATTATTCCAAAATCTAAACAATTTGATGTAACTTTATGAAAGCTACTCGAAGAAAGTGTTTTAATCCGCTCCTGAACTTCCTCAGTTCCAAGAATCTCTCAACGAATAGCTTGGTGAAGGTAAATCTTACGAGCGAAGCCGACTTCAAGTGTAAAACCTTTACTCAACTTTTACCCAAGCCCAACATAGCTTGATGAAATAGACATAAAATAGTTGGTGAAGTGGTCACAAAAGACAGCTTTACTGAATGTCTCTGCCTCCCACTACTCTTCCCTACTTATGCAAACTCCAGTTGGCCAAGCAAAAAAGTGGTCGAGCAGTGGCCAAGAGCAAGTTCCAAATGCCAGCAGAAACGCAGCACATTCAAGATCCTCTTCCAGACTGAATAAGATATTCGATCCAGTTCTAATCCTCAGATTTACGATGACTTTGAGTTATTCAACGAGCTCTAGAAGATCTATGTGAGCGAAGTAGAGGACTAAAACGATTTCCGCATCAGTGATACGCTTCGTTATCTCAAGAACAGATAAGCTCGAGGTGAGAAGACCAAAAAGTCGATCGGAAGGCCAGCAAGAACAGAAAGCTAAGATTTAATGTTCACGCAAAGTTGCTCAACTTCATGCCCAGCAGACCAGCAAACGAAATCTAGGCAAGAGACGAAATAGTGGAAAACATCTTCAACTGCAAGGCGGGCGCTGCTCCTTCTGCGAAGCCCCGCGAAGAGGAAACCTACTACATTGATATTTGATTCCTCCTCAATATCACTTTGCATCTGATTATAACATTAACTGCAGGATGAGTTGTTGCTTCCAGATTGAACGCATCACCCTTCCGCGCCAATTCCTTTTCGACTCTCTGCGTCTCTTCGCCAAGTTTCAAAGTACGGCCGTTGATCTTCTATCTCTGCGATTCGATATTGTCCAGAGTAACGCTGAAAGGATAGTGCCGCTGAACGTTCAGTTAAAAGTGCCATCGGTGAGAAGTAAATTTACTTTGGTTTTGCAGATAAGAATAATTAACATGCGAATACAGCCATCGGAAATAGCTGTGAATTTATCTACAGGAGACTACAGTCAATTTTAATATGTTTTTCAGACGGAAATGGGAAGAGTATCTGCCTTTGCCAATATCATCCAACAATACTCGCTACCCAAGGAGTATGAAATCACTCCTTCTGAAGAAAGTATCATCAGCTAAGCATCGGAAGCTCCTCGCAGAATAAGGCATTTTACTCGGAAAATCGCAATTTTAAGAAACAGTTAACTTCAAAATAGCTAAAGACAAATGATGAATAGTAACGGCTCTCAAATAAGGAAAAACACAACGATACCGAATTGGTTCATTTTTAAGTATGAATTTTTATTCTCAACCTTGAATATACCCTAAACATCAAAACTTGAATATCATCGGTCAATACCAGTCTTCCATCTATATTTTTCTCTCTTTGAAAGACGGTCTGACATTTTTCTTGTATTCATAAACTCTTTGTCAGTTTCTTTGAAGCTGATGAATGGTCGTTGTTTCAGGATTCTGTTATAGATTCTCACATTTTCATTTTAGATGGATTCATTTTGTTTTCGTCTAAATGTGATATTGAGGGATTTCATGCGTTCCATGGAGTGTGATTACTTTTTCTTCCTGCTGATCTTTGATATCTTTTCGAAAAGCAGTCTGTTCTAACGCTCGATTTCAGTGTATTTGCTTTACAGTAAGTAATTTTTCTTGGGATTTTAATCTAAAGATTTTTGTATGATTCTGCGGCTACTTAAGATACAAGTCCCTTTGGCTTTTTGAGCTCAAGTTACAACAACCTTCTGCGATGATTGTACATCCTGACTGCGATTTCTTGACGCTCAATCGTATTTTTGAAGGGAACAACAGGCAGCTTGTCAGCACTCATCAATTAAAATTATTATACATACACATATACAATTATCAATGACGGCGAACCTTGTAGACCCACCAACTTGTGTATCCGTCCTTCTCACGACTAATCACGCATAGGTTTCCCCTATCATCTGCTGAAAGCCTCCACTGTCTGTCTCCAAGGCAAAGAACGCCTGTAGGAGCCTATAGAGTGTTCATGCTATAAATGAGGATGCCCCAGCTATCGATTGCAATAAAGATGTGATTGAGGGTGTAAGCCAGTGATGTAAATTGTAGGCCTTGACCAATTCCACCTTATAGAAGACTCTTTTTTTGGAAGGTCAGCAGATTAAGGGCAAAAAGTTGCTTTTCGGTAAGGATAAAGGCTATGGGAGTGCCTTCGTTTTCGAGGATTAGAATATCCTTTATTTTCTAAGTAAGATAGTTATTACTTCTTCCATTTGAACCATATGAGTCTCGAATCTTTCATTAATGAAACAGGCATTTTTTTCATCCATGATGCTGCCTGCAACTTCTGAACCATAGAGTTTCTTAAAGTAGCCTCTAAGATTATATAGGTGGGTAGTTATGGGGCAGTTATCTTCTTGGAAGCTGAAATTTGAGAAATTATATCTTAAGAAAAGCTTCGTTTTGTCCTAAAAGCTAATCAAGAGATGTTAATTGATAAAGATGGCGCTGAGGATGTTGCGATTATTGGGAATACTGAGGATGGCTCCAGAATAGACTTGGCATATATGTAAATTCCTTGAAGTCTTCATTACCAAGATGTCAGTTCGAGGATAATTTTCGTTCAAGGTGTAAGTTAGATAGAAATCTTAGATAGGGTCTTCCTGGAATGCGATGTCTTTGTTGAAACACCGCTTGAAGACCATTGCGCTATTGTTGATATGCTCCATGCCACACTCTTTGGCCAAGTTGACCAGCTGTCCGAAAACAATTCGGCCTTATGCCAAGATCACGTATATCGGCTGCTCATCTTGCTGATAGCATTGGAAAATTGAGCATTTTGTGATTTTTTAATTGTCAACTTGAAAGGTTTTTTTGATAGTTTTGGTTAAAGTAAACTCGTGAGGCCGCCCACAATCCTCGTGCTATGTACGATTCATCAAGAAATTGAAACATAGGCCTGAAAGGACGTTTTAAATGATTGGGACGTGTCCTCGGGTTGCTTTTCTGCCATAGAATTGCTGGACTGAAAAGGAGGCATCGATGATTGTTAGTGTTTAAAGGGGCATTTTCCGAGTGGAAACATATTGCATCGTGCTCCAAACTGGCAGGGAGTTTAATGTTTGGGAAGATCAAATTTTTTTTGGGCTGGCCTTGCCACTGGTAGGAATGACGACTAGCCTATTTAGTATTGTTGTGGGGAATGCTTGAATTAACACTTTCCCTATGCGAATTTTCGGCAGTTAAGGCACCGAATCTACATTAAACTTAGCTCTTTGGTTGGCTGAATTCTCGTTTATTTGACACAGGGCGGGTTGCTGATGAGATGGAGCTTGATCCTCCATGGTAAAACTGGCAATTCGCTATATCTTTGCACCTGTCTCCAAATCTGCATGGATCGTGGGAATATGGGCAATCCTTTCCTTGCTTGAAGTTGTTGCAATTTTGTTTAAACTTGCACGGCCGCTTTCTCGCGTTTTGCATCATTAAATTAATATTATAAACCATTTCATTCTTTATTGACTTGATGGCTTTAGAATACCAAGAGAGTTTAGTAAATTTATCAATCATAATTATTTTTTAGTTAAAGAAGTTTTTTTTGATTAATAATTCCTTAACTTCATCTAGAGCCAATAATCCTTGGATTTAGTTCGTTAATAAATTTAAATTTCAAAAAAACTCATATTTCGCTATATTCAATTCAAATTATAACTAACATGTTCAAGAGATCCGTGACCCCTTTGACCAAGGACAAACCACTATCTTGCAACCTATCTAACAAGAACCAAAAGATCATTAAAGACATGAAAAATCTCATCCCTATGAAGCCAACCTTGAGTCGCAATCCATCGAACTCGAAGATTGTGTTTTCTAACCAAAGCACATCAGTACTCGTCCAAGGCGCCAATCCCGAATCTCCTGACCCTTTCGACGCAGGGAAAGCCTCAAGAGTCATGCCATGAACGAAGAGATGAGGAAAGTTGTAGTGGAATGGATGATTGAAATTTCACATCGCGCCAATCTTCGAAGGTAAACAATTTTCATGGGCGTTCATCTATTTGACACCATCATGGACAAGCTCAAAAACGTATCAACTGGAAACATCCAACTGGTTGCTACTACTGCTTTTTTATCGCGGCAAAATATGAAGAAATATACCCAGAAAGTATTCAAAAGTTCTTGGATTATACAGCAACTCATATAGCAAGCAGGAGCTGCTCCAGATGGAAGAAAAAATCCTTGCAGAAATGGAGTTTAAGTTGACTTTTCCAACAAGAATTACCCATTATGGTCTTCTACATGAAAACCAATCAGGAAGTGATTTCAGATCAGTCTCTCTTCCAAAAAATACGACTCTCTTTGCCACTTTTTGCTTGAGCTACACTGCTAGTCCGATGGGACGAAGGTAGCGATTCCGAACTAGCTGAAGCCATACTTTTTTAGCAAAGAAAGTCTTAAAAATGGCGACAGGATGGACAAGTGACAACATTATGCAGCTCGCTTACAAGCTAATGGGTGTATGGCGCGACAATCAGAAAAGCATTCTTGCTTATCTTTTGACAACAAAAGCATAGCTTTGTTGGCGGTCTAAAAATCTTTTACTGATGGATTTGCTTGATATTTACTAAATTTATTATAGGCAATAATTAATCAGATATAAATCACAACTCCTCTCTTCTTAAGCAAGGCTAGTTTAGCTTGGCGTTATTGTGCAATTGGTGATTGAGTTTTTTTGGAGAGAAACAGTTTTTAGGCATTTGTTGATATCTGTAAATCGAATTAAAGCATCCAGGAAATTTCTTCAAGTTAATTGTTGGAGAGAGAAGAGTGTTTATTTTTCCGTTGATCATATAGTTGAGAATGAGGTTTAACTGGTGATCCTGCATACCAGTGCCAATGAACTTGATTACTTCGATATTTTTCCAGTCAAATCTATCAAGGAATGCCTTCAATTAACCTATTTTAGATCGGTATTGAAGAGCTAGATAGTGTTATTGCAAACATTTGTATTGTAAAATGCCTATTCTGTACGAACTGCCTCCATTCTTTTGATGTATTTGTTCTTCTCTTTCTAGCAATTTAACACAGATTTTTGCCTTATTTATATTCTTTTTGGTTCTTCTTTTGCTAGATTTCGTATTCCTTTAGGAAGTTAACATCATTTCTATTGTCTTATTCAAGTAAAAGCTCCTCTTCAATCGATTAGCAGTCAGGACTGTATATCAAATCATGCTAATTGCTTTTGAGACTGCTGATTAAATCTTAGAATTTATCACTCATCCTCTTCTCACGCTCATCTTGGATGACCTTTGACTTGAGGATGTACTTACTTTGTTAGAAATCTCTAAGAGTGGTTTCTCCATTAGTCTCTATAAATGTTATTATTTTGATGGCTAACGCCTATGGTAAAGCTTTCCATGTCTACTCTGGAATGATTCCTTGGTGAAATGCTTTCCTCCAGTTTGAAACTGCTCAATTGCTTGCAAACTCTGAGTTTTTTGATTGTTTTATTGGCGAGTCAACAGTTTTAACGCAATTTAGATATACATTCTATTTGCTTGGTAATTCTGATTGGCCATAGTTGACTTGTTTGAATTGCGTTAGTTCAATGGCTTCATAGATGATTCAATGTTTTCTTTCTTATCTTTTCGTCATCGTGTAAATGCTGAAATGACGTTGGAGGCAGATAGTTGGCTCATTGATTATTGTCTGAGCCATCTCTTCGAGGTTTAGTTCTGCTAATTATTTGATCTTTTCTTAAACTATTCTTCTTGATTCTTCAACTTCTTGCGTATCTTTCGAAGTTTATGCTAATTTTTTCCATTACGAGAATGATGATGCTGGATCTCTAATTTCTCTGAATACCCTATTCTTGAGGCTCAAGATTCGATTGATTTCATTGTTGTATATCTGCTCCAACAACTAAGTAAAAGCTTTCAAGTCATCTTACTTTGATCTAATGAGTCTTTCCATCCTATCTTTTTTTTCATTAAAACCTCCACCGACTTGCGGATTGGCAGTGTTTTTCAAAAGTCGTTAAAGTGCTTGCTGAATATGCATGTTAACCTTTGCACCCACGATAGATTGTGCTGCATTATGATGGCAACACATAACAGACGTCTTAGCTTTCTTTTGTGAAGAAGATAGACAGTGAGTACAAACGGAATGAGAGCAGGGCAGGCTAAAAGGAATTGAGTTGTGGGGTGGAACCATTTCGAACAGGTAGCACATTAAACTATTGCAGGTTGTAAATGTTCATATTAACGAATATATTCATCAAAGACAGGAATGGATATAAAAGGCAGGATTGTGAATGTTTATATGATTCATGAAAATAAAAAGTTGATGATCATCCTTCGTACATCCTGAGAAAAGTTGGAAACCTTGGCTTTCCAGATTCCTTGTTGAACTATTGATACTTATAAGTTATCTTTGCGCCTATTGGAGGAGGGTCTTGCCTCATTTGATCATTCAGCCGCTTCCTACTTAAAATCTACTCCTTTTCCGTTCCGGACTCTTAAAGCGCCAATCCATCCAAGGCATCTTCCTGTTCCATCAGTATAGCCAATTATCTCAGCCTAATCATCATGGAAGTTTTGACTTTTTGTAAATTTTTGGATCTTTTATTCTCATAAAGAGCATCTGGCTGTCTAAGCATGATTCCTTCTCCTCCTGCTTTGTTTACTTTGTCAAGTTCAATAAATAATCGGGAAAACCCTCACAAGGCCTATGAGCGTGGCACTTAAGGTAAGGATTATCAATTTTTGCTAATTCTCGCTCTAAGACTTTGATTCGGGTCTTGAATGGCTATTTTAATCCAGGCGCATCGAATACAAGGTATTTCAAGTTCGCCCATTCAGTAGAAATAGGTACAGTCTTTCTTACTGCAGATAATGTCTGAGAAAACTTTCCTCTTCCAATGAAAAGCTATCCATCAAGCTGTGAATTTGGCCAATTTTTCGTGAAAAAGTTAGGGAAGTTAAACTTATTTCCGTTTCTGGAGAACATCTCACTTCCAGTCCAAAGACATCTTACCCCATCAAGCTTCTAACTCATAATCCATCCCGTAGGATCAGTCTCTTCTTTATAGTTCTAAGCGAGAAGCACTTGATGCAGTGGTCTATCGGCGGCCCTAGCTGTGAGTTTGGAAGATATACATTCTATCCTTCAGTATCATTGATTACTCCTGAATTCTGCCACATTGCATTATCTGTCATGTTTGTCAGGGAATTTTATGGCTTTGAGAGGATGTTATTTGTTGTAATTTTTCCTTTTTTTAATGTGGTTTTACTCTACTGTTAAATGAATGTGGAAGATTTCATTGGTTGGAAGCCCTATTTTGTATAGAAGCTTTCCTCTCCGTGACATGGTCTATGCATTAATCGAATGATGAAAATGTCTTGATCTCAAAGCGGACATTGTCTCCTTATTTTTGAGTTATTTTTAACTGGTTTCCAATCACTTAAATTAAACAAGCTCATCATCCTTTTACATACCTTTCCAAAACTTTTTGTTTATCTATGCACCACTTGTTGGCTAGACTTATTTCTTTGGTTTTGGTCTTGTTTATCTTTTTTTAGTTTGCCTAGGAGACTCGTGATTTGTTTCTGCAGTCTACTATATTTAAGTCTTTTTCCTTCTTCTAACCGGCTTTTTTTAGGGACTGGGTTATGGAATCTTCTCTGCAGTCGTTGAATAGTAACCTTTTTCTATTTTATTGCGATTTTGGTGATGACGGTTGCCTTAGCTAAGGTATTGTTTTCGTAGTTCTTATTTACTTCTATGATCTTATGCTCTTCGCCCTATCCTCTCAGCACTCCGGCTCTGTAAGTAACTTCTCCACCATTAATATCCACTTACCAAAATTTTCGTTTCTTGTGTATCAGATATATCTTTTTCTGAAAATCAAACTTATACCCTTTGATTTACTACATCTTGGCACGTCATACAACTTTGCGATCTTCTGAAGCCTTTGACTATTTTTGTAGGAATATCAACAACATTTTCTTTAACTCATTTTTGCATGATATTTCTTACCACCTATCTTTATCACTTTTGATGATCTGAGGCTTTAAGTGGCGCATATTCTTTTATAGTTTATAATTAAATGAGGATCATTGTCAAATTTTCATCGGAGATCGGCATCTCAGACATTTAGAAAGACGTAAGCCCCAATGAGACGGTTTAAAATCTTGAAGTAGCTTTGATAAGATGTAGATCATCATCTCTCTCAACTACGAGAAGATGAATGAATGCAAATTGGTATATCAAGGCGTGCTCTCAACAATAAGGCCGAACCACTCCGAAATGTGTTTGCTGGTAATAATGGACCAGTGGAGGTGACAGTAACGAGCAAAAACGAGCTTGAAGCATATGCTGAGCAAGTTGGCTCATTAGTTCAGCTTTTCCACCAATATCCCACATATTTCGTTGGCGGGATTGTCGTGTTATCTTCTTGGTTTTGTTCCTTATGGGTGGAGGATGAAAAAATGATCTAAATGTATTGCCTTCTTAATTTTCTCTATGAAAAAATCTATGTTTTCTTATAGTTATACATCACAGCTACGAATTATTGTATCTCGTAGCTCAATGACCCTTTATTGATCATACTAAATAGGAGGTACATAAATGGTATCAGTCATCAAGATCACGGTTGTTGCGCTTTACCATTGCCTTTCCTACATCATAAACTTCATACCGATTGATCCTATCCATTGTTCTTTCTCGAGTGAGCTCTAGCAGGCAAAAAAGAAGTGGTCTCATTGGTTTCAATTTTCTATCTAAGGGAAGAGTTACAAAGACATTCTTTTTGTCGTGTTCTTCGTCGCAAGTCTTGATGGAAATTACCTCCTTGAGCTCTATAACTTCCGTGGGGTTTTGGTAGACTCGGCGCTATTTATAGGTCAGGAGAAGGTTGTTAGTCAAGACAATCCAGCGTCTAGCTTGTATCATCAGTACCTGCGCCAGGACTTCCAGAATCGGGATTGTTTTTCGCAGAAATCTTCTTTCTGGATGCTTTGAATTTCCTTCAAGATTTATGAGTTGTCCATTATAATTATCAACCAATCAACATAAAATTTGCAATAATTATTGCTTTTCTCAATACAAAGCTTGATTTGATGATAGTGATCAAAATAATGAATGAAAGTATTATTTTTCACTAAAATGCTCCAAAGGATGGCACAAATCTTCGGGAGTATTATTTGATTTTTTGCATGTGGATATTATCCTGTTAGCAAGAAGGGTTGAAATTTCACCAAGTAAGCTATACAATAAATTTAAATATCCTGATTTTCCAATACCACCATTTGTAATTATTTGATGGGAAACAGTGAGAATAAGGACGGTTCTGAGTCAGCCAATCCCCACGGTAAGGATGAACACCACAACTCTGTGGGAGAGTACATCAAGTCAGCTGTTTATGGTGGACTCGATGGGCTTTGCACCACCCTCATCATCGCCATTTCCTCTGTTGGATCCGGCGGTACCCCCAGCACGGTTTTAGCTCTTGGAATAGCCTCCATGATCGGTGACGGGCTCGGCATGGCCGTAGCAGATTATCTCGGCACGAAGAGTGATGATGAGTATATGTTGCAGGAGGAAGCTAGGGAGAGGAGGGAAATTGAAAATGACTTGGAGGCGGAAAAAGCGGAGATGGTACACCTCTACAACGAAATGGGACTGGAGCCAGCTGTATCTGAGGAGATCGTGCAATTTTGAGCAAAAATCAGGATGGTTTCCTGAAAATCATGATGATCGAGGAACTTCAACTTATCGCAGGAGAGGAAAATCCCTTCACAAACAGTCTTGTGACCTTCTTCAGCTTTGCCATCTTCGGACTGACTCCCATCATCCCATCTATTGTGGCCAAGGGCATCGGAATGGCAACTATCGAGGATAGCATTGTGATTGCCACTATCTGCGTTTCCGCTTTCTTCTTGGGTGTCTTGGGTCTCGCTAAGAGCTGTGTAGGAGGAATGAAATGGTATGTCTCTGTCCCTGAGACTATCGTCATTGGAGCGATTGCTGCTGGTGCTGCCTACGGAATCGGTAAAGCCTTCGGATAATGATGAGTGATCGTCTCTATAAAAAATAATTCTATCAAAAAGATCATCAGAAAAATAGGTTTGCCGTTGATTGATGGTATAGGTTTTAGCGATTATGGAAATTAACAATCTCTTGATATATAAGTGAAAGGCGCCAAAACATTCAAAATTGTCAAAAATTACTTTGAATAAAAATTGCAAAGCTTGTAGATTTTTCTACCAACCGAATTAAAACATTTATTGCTCTTATACTGCAACAAATTTATATCTTTTTTTAAGAAATCCATCTAGACTTTACAGGTATAAATTAAATAGATGGGTGGCGTTTTAAGCACACTCTGCTGCTGTTGTTCTTCTCCTTGCATGGATAAATCACTCAACAATTCACAGACGAATCCCAACCTCTCAATGGTCGAGTTCGACATTAACCCAAGGGTGATTAATAATCCTAACCCAGTTCTTAATCTGGTCATCACAAATATAAGCTACCGGAAGAAATTAGAGGCTCTCTTCACGAATGAAAAGAAGTGGGAGCTCATCAATGGAAGTGCAATCTACGAAGATAAAACATGCTCCATTTGTTTAGCCGATAGGGCCAATATAAAACTATAATGCAAGCATTACTTTCACATGCCTTGTCTATTGGTTTGGTATAAGAGCAAAGCCTCTTGCCCAAATTGCAGATGTAAGATCAGTAACGTAGATATCTTTTGCGAAGTCTGTGAGTATTAGTATTACACGACCACTTTTATAGATGCAATCAAGTAAAAAACAGTCGATTAGTTTGGACAGCCAATCATAAATGCATGCGAAACATGCAAAAAAACTTTAAAAAGACAAGAGTAATGATCCTTTTATAGGCACTTATATGGATAAATCCTCATTGATATAAATGGACACCTATCTATACTGAAATATTGCGATAATAAATGATTTAACTTTGAATAAATAATAATGAAAGCGTTAATACTTTTTGCACTCCTGGTGTACCTTTCATCTTGCAGCAACTGCAGTGCATTCTTCTAGTTCGAGTCTCCTCCATTTAGATGCATCTATAGTGTGACTTATGCGTCATAATCATGCTCAAATCCAATCTTCCAAGCCTGCGCAGTTACGTTCAATCAAACAAACAACATTTATAGTAACAGATAAACATGCTCAAAATATTGCTGCAGCCAGCAAAACATAGTTTGCCCACCATCAGCTTCTCAACAAAATTCTGTAATCTCTTTAACGCTTGTAGCAGCCATATTATGTGGTCTTTTCTTAGTGGGGGCAATAATCATCATCTTCTACAGGTTTCATGAAGAAATGCTTTATTGTTTTTCAAGATGTTGCTGCTGTATAAAAGTAAATGCAGTCGATAATGCCCCTACCTTGGGAATAAGTAACAAATAGTGATAATAAAGATGAAACGCATGTGGACTTAGAGCCGAGTAATGAGAGAGAATGGAATCAAGACACAAGAAATATCAAATAAATCGATTGTTCCGTATGCCTTTGTGGAGAGGTCAATATGATGCTCGATTGCGGGCATTTGTATCACAGGGAATGCATCATAGAATGCTTTCGAAGGAAATACGAATGCGTGTTATGTCGAACAACCTAGCTAGAATGTTTCCGCCTTTTCTGCCAAGGATGCTTTTAATCTTACACGGAAATATATTCAGCTTAGCTATATCGATTCAGGGGTGTAAAGACCGTCCACTGTCCAACCTGCTCATTCAAGAATCTTATCACATATTGATTATTTTCTATCCGCTTATGATAACTCTGATTTTTTTATAAGTAAAAGGAGAAATATCAAACACACTATGGGCAAGCCAGTTTTTCATAGTTGCGTTTTAGCTTGACTAAATCTCCTATTGGAACTTATGTTTCCCTGCGAAAGCACTTATTGCAAGCTATTTGAAAGTTTGAAAGGTTGTTTCCTCGACAAACACCGCATTCAAATTTCTTTTTTAGCCATAGACGCAGGCAGTTTGGATGGAAGTAATGACCACAATCCGATCTGAGGTATGGCCTATCGCCGAGGCAAATCGAGCAATTCGGAAGCTCTTCTAGATTTATATAAGTATCCTTCCAGTCTCGGTTTGTTAACAGGTTGTGAAGCGAAGCCTAGTCCAGCATTGGTTTCTTTGCCTTTATGTTTTTTGGTGCTTCAGGGTTATCAAGCTGATTTAACGCACTGATTCGGCTACTAAAGGCTGATTTGCGATATACACAGCAAGCAAGAAAGAAAAGTATGCAAACTGATCCCACAATGATCAGAACAACCATGAGTATTCTTCCTATGCTCTCTAAGCTATTGTTTGAACTGCTTTTTTTAGCTGTGCATTTAGCAGCAGCCGCATATTGGCTTTCCTCATTAAGGCTATTCCCGCAGCAGTAGCTCATGCAATTGCTGAAGCTAAACTCAGTAAAGAAGTTATAGCTGGAGCATGTGGAGTTCGGTGCCTGTGATGGTTCTGTGCAGTAGCTGATCTTGCAATAGTTGAACTTAGATGATGCGCATCCACTGCTGTAGGGAATAAAGTTGAATTGGCATGCGAGAGTGGATGTATTCATGTAGAAATTTGAGGTGCAGTTCTGTGTTAAAACTCCACTGAGGATGCAGAGCAAGAGAAGAAGCTTCATTATTATTTTTGAAATTTAATGTTTAAAAATTAACAGTCAAAAATTAATCATATATAACGAACATATATGAATCATCGTCTTGTGTAAGGTCTTCTGTGGTTCATCCTTGTGTTTAATCCCATCAGCAGGGCTCGAGCAATCTATTCGATCAGCGGAAGATTTTTGGCCTTCATGTTATGGAGTTTGCAGAGTAAAATTCGCGCATTTAAAAACTCAGGACTTGTAAGGACATATTGCACATACCTTTCATCTTGGCGAAGGTTGATCACTTGTCCCACTTGTGCGTTTAAGTCATCTGCGTAGACTCTGACTATTTTTTGAGCACGCCTGAGGCTCTTTCGAATGATCTTAAACACGTAACTTCGCAGGACGTTTATGTTCTCGAACATGGTAATACATCCGTAAATCTAACGATATCGTTAACGAATTTTGGCTAGATCTTGCAGCTCAATGAAGAACGATGCCAGCTCTTATTATGATTATTCGTTCCACGTTTTAACTATATGCCTTGCTACACCGTTTGGAAGGACCGAAGTTTCCATGCCATCGTCGTCATTGGGATCTTCAAAAGCACTCATTGATTCAGAAGGTTCTGGTAATTAGTATGGGTTTTTTTACGGTTATTTTACCTTATTCGCAATTACTTGATGCTTGAATGGAGAAACTACTTTCTTGCAAAACAACCTGTCTTTTTCTTGCCTGAAGACTGAGATTTTTTCTCTCTCATCGTAACGCGTAGGGTCTACCTCTTTTCCACGAATCATGAGAAGCTTCAAGATAGATTGGTATGTCCTGTAGACGCTTAGTGCTTCCACCTGGGCTCCTTCCGGCGCCATATTGTAGCCAGCTCTCAGGAAAAGCGAGTAGTTTCCGAAATACTAATCGCTAGGAGCGAACTGTCGAGAATAGTCTCTGTAGTTGAGCAGGATAGAATAGAGAATGCGTATGTCTGGTTTTTGCAATGACTCAACAAGTATTCCGCAAAAGTTTTAAAGAAACCTTTCAATAGCTCGAAACGCTTATGTCGCTATTGATGTTACAATTCCCGCGTATTTCTTATACTCCACCCTTATCGGGAATCCCACACTCGTTACGTGCTACCTAAATGGCTGCATCCCATAGCCTCGTTCTAAAAGCGCTTCGATAATTATTTGCTTCACTCGGTAGCGTTCTTCCTCTTATATGTCCTTGAAGGGAGGAGGCGGCACATTTGCAATATTGAATTTCCTTACGCTTGAGGAGGAATGATACGAGAATCGACCACCTGCTGCATGCTCTAGAAGAGATTTGCGACGATGCGGGGCACGCTTAGATGGGGGAAATGACTTTTGATGGAATTTGCTGCATGCTCAAGCTCCTAGATAGGATTATCATTACATTGTTATCAGGCTACGGTTCTTAGTAATCAAGAAGTTGTTCCTCTTGCAGGCGTGTCTTCAGAAACCATTTGGATAGATGCTCCATATTGGCCATTATTTTTTCACAAAAGTCAGTCTCGACTGTTTATTCCTGTTTATTTAAAAAAAAATGCAATCGCCTTAAGCATCTTATAGAAACAGGATGATTGGCATTACGTTCCCACTCCCATTGCGCACACAGGCACCATACAATGTATGAATACGATGAAGAATTTTACGATGATAGCTACGGTGGACGCAGAAGAAGCTATAACTTTCCTCGAAGGCATCGGCGCAGGACAAGGAATGATTTTGCTTAAGAATTCTTCAAGAAAAGAAGACCGAAGATCAAACTGTATCCTGGAATGCCTCTGAAGATCAATGAAGACCAATCGCGCCTTGCTAATGATTTAGATCACGAAATCCACGAGATTAAAACTTCTCTCAACCATGAGTAGTCTGAAGATTCAGATATTGATATGAATGGTTTAGATGTAAATTACTTGAGTGAAATTGACCTTAGCATCACTGACCAGCCGAGAGAGGAGCTTAAGAAAGTAATGAAGAATAACAAGCTGATAAATATCATCGACCTTGATCAGGAATAGTAAAGGGATGAGCTTGATATAGGTAAATAAAAAATAAAAGAAAATCTTCGCGCCCCTGATGATATTCTAAATCCTACTAAGGAGGAGATTCATCATATAAATCAAAGCTGTCAAATAAATCCGTAGAATAGTGCCAAATTCATACTAAATCATAATCAAACCATGACAAAGCTTGCCATGTCTTTTCCTTAGAGTTCACTTCTGCAAAGATTTAATCCATACAGAAAAGATTACAATATTTGATTCATAAAGGAATGACAAGGTACAACCAACAAATCGAAGTTTTCAAGACTTGCCTTGCAAATCTCAATAAAATTGGAGATAATATTGCTCCTAGCATTCTTGAGAGTAGAGAAAAATTAGCGATAGAGGTTCAAGTCCTTTTAAGCAAGCTATACCTAAGCCAAAAAGTGGATCGATAATTCTTTTATGAATTGGCATCAAAGATCAATTTTTTCTTCAAGGAGAGCCAACCAGTTGTAAGGCATGAAAAATGATTTATTTCCATATATAATCAAATATAAGATCAAAAGTCAAGATCGTCATAGTCGTTAGAATCTATCCTTCTTTTATCGGTCTGTTTCACGGCGTCTTCCATTAGTACTATAGCTCTTTATATCATTTGCGTTGTTGGATTCTTGGAGCAACCGAAGTCACAAAGCGCAACGCGAGCATGTAGAGATTCTGGTGAGACCAAGATTTTCTTTATTTTATCGTTGTTCATGCTATTCATAAAGGACACGAAGGCAGACAGTTCACGTTTTTCATTGACGATTGACTTTAACTTCCGAATGATTAGCCTCATGACCTTATTAAGGCGGTTTTTAATGATTTTGCAATCATCAAACTCAGAGTCTGGACCATATTCATCTCTATATTTGTCTCTGACCTTGGCAACATTTCTTAATTCTCGGTAGTAACTCAATAGCTGGGTATCATTGTCGGGAGACCATTCATCTTATCGCCAAAACTAGTCTAACCTCCTTTTAATTTTTGTCTAAGTCACTATTTTCGAATCCCCTTCCTTCAGTCGAAACTGATAATAAATGCGTTCGTAGAGCCTTATTGCTTCTTTACGACCGATTTTGACTGAAGTGCAATCAACATTGAACTGAGCCTGCATAAATCTTAAAAAAGTTGGTGCCACTTCAGGAAAGAGATCCCTGCAATTGAGAAGAATCGAGTAAAGTGGTTTCATTTCAAGTTTTTGCGTTTTGTAATTGTGGCAATTTTAATCAAGAAATTGCTATAACTTTCGAAAAGTATCAGTTACTATGCCATAGCTTACAGTCTTGTACCTGGATTAATCGCTGAATAGTATAAAACTTACAACTAGCATGTATAGGGCGTATCTTATAACTCACTGCGAAAGTTCATCACTCCATATCCCTTTCTGATAAATGCTTTGGCAACTAACCGTTTTTAGATGAATCTTGCACGCTATTCGTGCGTATGAAATTGAGAAATTTTGACACAGGGAACTATGACCATTTAGGAATGATCAATAGAGACACCGATGATTTCAAGATCACGATCAATCTGGTTCCTAGACTCATATCGTTATTGAAACTTATAGCTTGGAGGATTCTATTGCATGTTGATTTCTTTTATTTCTATTTGAAAGGATCAGGCTTTTAAGCTATGGTTATGCTCCTTTTTCCTTTATTACCTTGAAGATTTTGAGTGGTTTTTATTCTTTTGACTTCTGATTGTGACCAAATCGATTTATTTCTAATATTTAGCCTATTATCGAGTCTATTGGTTATTTTAGTCTTCCTTGTATTCAGAAAGTAAGGAAGAGGAATTTTATGCTTTTGGTAATGTATTTGCCATTAGCCTGCTGTATAGAGTACTGATGAGGACTTACATATTTAAATGTGGGAATTCAACACTAATAATGGCTATGGCTCTCTGTATTTCGGTTTATATTGAGCTAAGCTCACCAGCTTTCACAGACTTTTGTTATATTTCATCTTCATCATCTTCGAACGCGCATATTTGGTGACTCTGAAGCTTATCGTTTTTGGTGACTTATCTCTTATGAATCATAAGTGAAGATTACTGCATCATCGTACGTCAAATTCGATGTGGTAAACGTCATCTATGTCCTTATACTATTTTTATAAATCGGAAGATTTTTAAAAATCATTTTTAATGACCACATTGATAAAAATGACTGATTTCATCAACAATAAATCTAGATTACCATCCAAGTGTTTGAGGTTGTGTGTAACGTAGAAGATGAGCTTTTGATATTCGATTAATATAGATGCGACACATATCAGTAATATATGCATTCTTTTCAAAATATTATACCAATGAAAATCCTCACCGTTACGGTGCTGCTTTGCATTCTCGCCTTGGTCCCATTCACCAACATGGCCCCTATGACCTTGCATGTTGAGCATCCCACCCACAGCACAATCCAGAGACACTCTTTGACAGCTAGTCATAAGAAGTTGGTTATTCATCATAACATGAGAGTCTTCGGACATCAAACAAATAGCCATCTTACCCATGATGCCACTTCAAATGAAAACTATCACCTCAACGAAATGGGATACTATTTCACTCTTGATTTCACCATCGCTGGATTGCCATACAAGCTGAATGTCGACACCGGCTCCAGTGATATTTTCATCAAAGGGGAATCCTCGCCTGGAAACCCCGCCGTCAAATACAGTTGTCCTGAGTGTCTCAAGAACAGTGAAGAGATAAGTATTGGCTATTTGGATGGATTCCTCGAAACTTATAAGGCTACCTTGGAAGTCAAGTTTGGATCCCATACCTTTAATGAATCTATTCTTGTCGCTTATACAGCTCCTAAGACATTTGAAAATGCTGAGGGCTTGGTTGGCCTTTCCTTTCCTTTGATGGCTAGAAACAGGAATGCAAGCTTTCTTCAAACTCTCATCGACAATAAAATCATCGATTAATACGCTTTCGGTGTAAACTTAAACTTCCAGGAGCATGGCAGATCCATGATTTCCTTAGGCTCTCCTGACAATGAACTTTTGAAGGATCGCTAAACAAATATAAGATCCTCTACGGATCATCGTACACAATTATGGCAGTTGCTATTTCATTTGAAGGCGAAAAATAATCTTACCCATTACCATCTGCTATTTTCGATACTGGCAACACTTGCATTTCTATTCCCATCACATATGAAAAACAAGTCTTGAAAGCATTCAACGTTGGTTCAAATCTTTGCAAGTTTGATGCTGAATAGCAAACGCCTCAGTTCGCTCTTCTACGATGCAGAGTAAGAGATTTTGATGCCCTTCCTGTTCTAAACATCGCAATCCAAGGAGATATCTACCCAGTTGATAAAGACGCATACGTCCAGAGATGCATCAAGAGCGATGATGGAGACTTGTGTGAGCTTTACATAGAATCAGTGTCAAAACAGTTCAGCCTCTTCTTAGGAGATGGATTTTTCAATCGATATTATACGTTTTTCGATGTTGGAAAGAGAGAAATCGGAGTTGCCAAAAACAAAGAGAGTCTTTCTTACAAGAAAATGTATAAGAGTGCATCCGAGTTGGACGAAGAAGATATTGCATTCTATGGAGCTCTAAAATGATCTTGATAAAAATTATCATTAATAAGTTTAGGGATATCATTTTCTTTCGATGCGGATCATGGGTCGATGGCTATTCTTTTTTAGATTGGTTCCACTATCGTTAGGGCCTTACATATTCGGTGAAAATGGCGAAACAATATCCCCATCATATTAAATAGTCACAAGCTCTCTTTGATTTCTCATTTCTCTGAAATATTATCGGGCTCGTTTGCTCATTCTCTATCTTATCTTCTTTCCGATATCGCTGTTATCTTTCTCCAGCTGTGAAACCGCCTAAATCATCAAGCCCTGCAGCATTTCTTCCTCTTCTTCCTCAGTCATTTCCTTCTTGGGCTATTGGATGTTATCTACATTAGAGACAGCATTTATGCTTATTGGATCGCAATATTTCTCATCACGCACGCTGTTTTATGGCGCCTCTTTGCCTACCTAAGAAAGAGCCTTATCATAATATCCCAAAGTTTGGCGCATTCTCCTAGCTTGTTATAAGGTCATGGGTTATGCCAGATAGAGGGAAAGCTCTCTATGCTCGCTGAGCAAAACTTTGGAGACGTCTTCAAGATATTTGATGCGTTTGAGAATCATCACTGGGTCAAGTTGCTCACAAGCTTCATCTCGCACTTAGTGTATCGTTCTTAGCCTTTTCAGACACTTTGGAGCAAGACCAAAGCAATCAAACCAGTCGTAGATGCTGTAGGCTAGGTAAGTCATGAAGCCGAAATCTGACTCTCCGATGCGTTGGCCACTTTAATCAACTTTCAGTGTTGCTTCTGCAACGTAGATTTAATACTTCATTTCTGAGTAAGAACCCACGAAAAAGGCTATTCCCGTGAAGATCAAACCAAAGAGACCACCAACGTATGACAAAACCACATCAAACTTTCCAATGGTCCTTGTGATTGTCATGCTTTTCGTGGATTTAAAGATATTAACTGAAACATACTTGGTCGAGGATATCGAAACTGAGTTGGTTTGGAAGCCTTAGATAAAGCTTCCAGTTGTTTCTGCGTAGTTGACAACAGGTAGAGGATTACTGTCAGTTTCGATTGTGAACTCAGCCATGTTGATGTAGCCGACTGTGCCAATCGTATCAGTAAAGGCCATGAAAATGTTTTTTTCGATAATGTAGGAGATAGGCTCATCGTTATCAGGCGTGATGATTGTATCTACTAAAAAGAATCTAACATTGAAATAGTCATTATTAGAGAGATAATTGGCCATGTAGGTAGCTATATTGTGAGACGTATCACATGATGGATCCACTGTGATATTGCACTGCACGATTTAAAAAGTCAAGTAGTTATAGTTTGGAGAGCCAATATACCCTGAAAGTTCGTATGTTGATCCGCTTTGTATGCAGAGCATCTTATTGAAGCCGAAAGCGTTGAATTGATCTTTGAAGTTATCTCCAACATTTTGCCAATCATTTAAGACGCAAGGGGTCAAAATGATCGGAGTTGTTACTAATGTCGGCGTTCCGTTAACAGGGGATATGGAAATGTGATTTAAAAAGAACATGAACTTTTTTGTATTCGCTGAGAGATCCACGCCATCAATAGAGACTGCCATTTGGATAGAGGTAATCGAAGAATCGCTGGTGATATCGTCTTAGAGTCCTTGGGAGTAGGTGATTTGAAGGTTGTTAAACATCTAGACGAACTGAAGGTAAAGGACATAGCCGAACCCGCACATGATGAGAAAAGAAAATATTCCACCGCAAAAGGTTTAGAAGTTAGGCTCGCCACGCACCCGCAAACTTGGAGTAGTGCTCAGAAGGTCCATCCTAAGGACTGTTTTTTGCATGAAGTCTTTCAGGCCCATTTTCGAAATAGAAAAACAATATATTTAAAAATCGTGGATTATTGTCAAGCTAAGAAATAATAAATACAGGCGTTATTACGGAAGCTTATATTAAAAGATAAAATCTTCATAAGTTCGACTATGGTAGCTACATCGTTGCCCGAATTATATATTTTTTCACTTTTTTTGTAGAGTCGTCTAAAAATTCATGAAATTTTAAAAATCACTCTTCGTCATCATGAAGTGACTCATCTTCATCTTCGCTTTCAATGATATTATCCAATCTTTGGTTCTTGAGCACTCTTTCAGATCTGATTCCTCCCGACTCGAAAAGATAAGAGAAAATCTATTGGTTTCAAAAAGTCTTAGTTAGCTGCCCGCATCCTTCCGATTTCTTTGGGAGGAGGGAAGACGGGATCAACAGCTATCCTTAAGGCATTTTAACCATAGCTGGTATAATCCTAGCCAAAAGAGGACAGGAGAGCTCAAGGCAAGGATTGGTATTGACTTCTATCAGCCATGTTTGGAATTTCTCATCAATCATAAAGTCCAATCCGAAAATTTAGAAAGAAAACTCCCTATTTTTAGCATCGATCACAAGATGTGTGGATCTTATGGCATCTGCTGCGAGTTACTATATAACATAGCTTGTACCATCATGCGTGGGTAGACTTGCTGGTAAAAGTCAAATTCAGGATTAGTGTTTTTGACATACTTGCTGAAATCGTTGAAGCTGAGCTTATTTCCTGACTCATATTTTCCGTATTGCTCTGAGTGCTTCTGGACTGCGTCGTTGGTGAGATGAATCATTCTGTTTTTAAGATTTTTCGTTGTGAACTATTTGGAAGCTGTGCGGATGTATCCTTATTCGTACCAATAGCATCGTAGATTGCCTCTGACGGATGTTACTAACATGTAGCATCTTATATCGAATTTCGCTTATTGTAAAGGAAGGGCATCAGGTAGCGTTGGACGATATGTGAACGCTATTTCCATTAGGCCTAATGCTCTTATTCTTGATGATATCTTTGATCTACTAGAGTGTCTCAACCACATCGATTCCGCAACCTCTGTTTGAGTTTTCACCTGGCTTGACAATCCAAAGGGTCTTCTTTTCAAAGACCTTTAAAAAGTTTGCCCATTCTGCATCTCCTTATTTTTGAATGTGATAAGTCTAGGGAATATACTCAAATGGATTTTTCTCCACTGCAATGTAGTAAGATTTCAAATTGTAATACAGTGCCTTTTTATTGCTAAGGTTCCAGTTGAATTCAAGATGATTGTGAGTCTTGAGTTGTTTGAATCTAAGCCATCACATCGCAAGGTGAAGGAAGCAAGAGGTTTTGAGAGGACTTGCTGAGAATTTAGCGTTAGGTTCTAGACAGAACCTTCTGAAAGCCAACTCCAGTATAATCTCTAGTCTTTTCGTTAAGAGAGCTTTCGCAATTTCCATATAACTCCATTCTCATCATCGGTTGACTCTACCAGCTCATTTTATTTAACTTTTTTCCTTATTTTAGAGCTTAGAGGTATTTGCTGCTTCTTGATTGAGTCCAGTATAGGTGAGCATCCGATTAATCTTGGCAAATGGTCCACCAGGATCGACTTTTTATAATATTCTTGACCAAAATACTGTTGTTTCCCTTACCTACAAAAGCTTTGTAGTATTGGCCTCCCTCTTTTTCGGTTGTAAGTCCATCGATCAATCCGAAAAATAGGCACCATTCAGAATAGCTTGGTGACTGTTTGGGCTTTTCTAGTCGTAGAGAAGGCATGGATTTCTTTTTTTCTTGACTGGATGAATGTAGAGGCTATTTGGGCAAAAGGGAAAGCCTTTTCTTAGGTTTTTCTATCTTTTCCTTGATGGAGATGTTGATTGATCTTTTGGAAGCTGAAGTCTAGCTGTTGTGATGGCTACTATGTGGATAGCTGATCGTTTTGATTCTCTAGCTATCTCTATTTTGTTCTGCCCATTTCTCATCTTTCTTTTAAAGAGCCAGTTTATCATTTCTTTCCTGGTTGAGAGTCATGTTTGTCTATTTGAGTGTGGCCATGCGAGTGGAACTTCTAAAAACAGGTTTAACAGAAACTATATTAAGGAAACTGCAGCTATTATCTCTTTTCAGCTTCTATTTGCTTGCCAAACCAACATACTTCTTAAGATAGGGATTGGCTTGGAATCGTCTGAGTTCTTCTGCGATGAGGTTATCGCTGTTACCTTTATCACTGCCATCTCCTAGTTCCTCGGTGACTTCAAAGTGTTTCTTGCCTATTTGGGGCAATTTGAAAGGGTGTGCGTTTTCATCTTCAAGTTGATTCTGTAGCAAAAACCTTAGATTTTCGATGTTCATCATGGGGTTGTGGGTGTGTGCTTGATTATAGTTCTAATTTTCAACCGACAGCGATTCAAGGTGTATCTTATGGCGGTCAGTTTGTTGCTTCGTTGAATCTTGGGATGCATTGGAGAAGGGTTTAGACTCTTGGGGGTTATCATCGCGTATTCTAAAGAAAAAGATTAAAAATGTTAAATTAAACTATATGAATTATAGTAATTCTAGCACATCATACTACCTCATCGAAAGGACACGATTTTGCAAAAAAAAAAGAAAATTATTTTTTCTTCTTGGAATCTTTCCTTACATAAATCCAAAAAGATGTTATAAATATTATGGGATATAAGGTATATACGTGAGAGAAATTAAAGGGGGATTATTAAATTTGCAAAATCAGCTATTAGACTGCATTTATCATATCATGGATATGACGTAAGAGTATAATAGTAATTTATATGGCGAACAGAATTGCACTTTTGGCTGACCAGATCAAAAAGGAACCAAAAATCGTCTAATCCAGTTTCGATTTCCTCCACCTTAGCAGCTTCCTCACTCCTTAGGAAAATGTACTCTTACCGATACAAAGTAAATCAGAAAACAGGTGCGCCACTTCGTAGAGACAGAAGTTAAGGAATCAATCATTCCGTATGTGGAAAAAGCCGAATTCCCCGATTATTTGATCCCCAAGCTGCATAAACTGGGAATCGCCAAGCACTTCTTCAAGAAGCCATATGGAACCGGCTCTAGGATTTTGCTTCAGGGCTTGATCACTGCAGAACTGGCGCGCGGAGAAGCTGGAGTTGCCACTTTGACAATCGTTCAGCTGTGCTTGCTGGGATATACGATCTAGCTCTTGGGAAGCGAGGAGCAGAAGAAAAAATACCTACCAAAGATCATCAACTTCTAGTTGATCGGAGGATGGGGATTGACAGAGGATAAAATTGGCTCTGATGCAGCCAATGTAGGCACCACCTTTGCCAAGGTTAACGAGGGATATAAGATCAATGGATCAAGAGATGGATCGGAAACGGTAATAAAGACCTCTTGGTTGTTTGGGGAAAAAACACAGAGAACAAGAATGTCTAAGCTTTTGTCCTGTAGACACAGGGCCTTAAAGGATGGAGCGCTGATGTGATTAAAAACAAGCTGGCATTAAGAATTGTGCAAAACTGCCATATCACCTTGAAAGACGTGGTCGTTGGAGAGTCCCAAAAGCTTCCCCATGCCATCGATTTCCAAAAAGGCACAAACCTCGTCCTTAAGCACTCTCGTGTGTTTGTCTGCTGGATCGCAGCTGGTATTGCTATGGGAGTATACGATAATGTCATCAGGTTCACAACCCAGCGTAAGCAATTCGGCCGTTCTATCTCAGGTACTTTAAAGATGATTTAGGATTCCAGCTGATCCAAGAGAAGTTGGTCCGCATTATGTCCAACGTGCAGGGCATCTTCTGATGTGCATCCGCATCTCCAATCTTGCTGACGAGGGCAAGGTCGAGCTGGGCCAGATCGCAGGAGCTAAGGCTTGGGTGACTGAAAGGGGAAGAGAAGTGTGCAGGCTGGGAAGGGAGATCTGCGGAGGCAATGGACTTTTGCATGAGAACTATGTGATGAGAGCCATGGCAGATATGGAAGCTGTCTACACTTACGAAGGCACCTACGAGATCAACACACTTGTTGCTGGCAGGGACCTCACTGGACTCGCAGCCTTCACCAAATGATTAATCAAATAAATAATCGAACATGTTATAGCTTGCTTTTGAGCTGATTCAGCTTTACCTCAATTATCAATTACTTTTGAATCGAAAATGGGGTTGGG
>NW_022205140.1:0-32306 GCF_008831285.2 Nymphaea colorata
CACAAACAGCTAACTTATGAGTACTCCCGAACGATGAACGAACTGAAGAACAAATAGGCAGCATTGGCGGAAACCACTGATAAGCTGAAGATTATGACTAATAAGTTCAACGAACAAGCTCAAGAGGCCATTCTTAAGGCTAGGGAAATTAAGACGAAGAATATCCTTGGCACATATCCATATAAACATCTCTTCAGGGTCACAGATAGAATCCTCAAGACAGGAGATGACTAAATGGACTGGCCTGGTCTTGCTTAAGTCGGCGAGGCGCAGGGCAAGATGTTTGTGAAGCTTACTCGCTTCGACGTCGGCTCCTGGGTGCTGCTGGGAGTCATGTATCGTGGAACAGTGGAGAAAACGAGTTTTAGTTCGATAACTATCGCAACATCGGCATGGATGTACTTGATGGACAGCAACCGATGGTGCTACTCAGACACCGACGAAGATTACAACTGCAAGCCACTAGGCTTCGAGTATGGCCACAACGACATCATCAAAGTCGAAGTATTCGAAAGTTTGGTTCGATTTTCGAAAATGGCGTTTGGATGGTAGTAGGAGAAATTCTAACTCCCATATGAAAGAAAGCTAACGAGGAGCTTGTCTTTTGCATCGGAATAAAGGGAGTGCATACAGAGATCCAACTGGTATGATGTGGTAGCGTGATAATTCATTGAATAGCCTGTATAAATATAAATGATTCTATCAGAGATAGTAAAGGGTGGGAAATATCTAGACGATTCTTTGGTCTACCACTCTCACCTTTTTAGTATCGAAGCCGTAATTGTAGCGTGTGAGGAGTCCACCATCATCCATTTATTGTTGAGCGTTGGATGACTATGTATAGGTGGATGAAGAATTGGTCTTTGCCAAATAGGCACCTGCTTCAATGGCAGGACGGACGAATTAAAGCTAGAGTAGATTGAAGGGCATAGGATGGTAGTAGAGTCTAATAAGCATCTTGATAAGGATGTTGCTCATAATTTCATCACTAAGCTGCCAAATGGTTCCATTTGCAAAGATGCCAAACCTGCTAGAGTTATACTCTCGTAACACCACATGCGTGGAGATCTAGAAGTTATGCATCATAATAGTTAATTGCTTGAATGTAAATGAAGAGTATTACCATCGCCCAATAATCAGAACTGATAGTTGGCAATTTTTCATTCTTGTTATTATAAAGGATTGAAGGAAGGCAAATTAAGATGAAAAAAAATAAAAAATTACTTGCTATCATTAGCAATTTTAGTTTTTCTTTCAAAATACCTTTAGATAAAGCTAAAAATGCTAACAATTTTCGAATCTTTAGTAATATTAATAATAAAGCTATCATTCATCTTTGAATGGATCCTCCTCATGGATAAGTTTTCTTGGGATTGCTTTTCACGTTTCTAAGCAGGTAATATTCTTCGTTAAAGTGTGGGTGTGATGTTATTTATGTTTTTTGCTTTCAGGATTGGTTTTTTCCTCAGGTTTATTTGTTAGATTCGTAAATACTTTCTTTTTCAGCATCTTCCTCCTTTACCCTGAGGTGCTACGTTTCGATTTTGACCCTCCTCGATTCTATTTGAGGAATTACTCTATATCTTCGATTAGCTCATATCCTTTATCCTGCTTTGTCAGTCTTGAGTCGACTATTGATAACCAGCCTGCTATTTTCCTTTGTGAATTCTTCATATTTTATTTGAGGACTCTATTGTTCCTTTCCAGGAATCTTTCTATATCATGGTCTTCTGGAGCTAATTTCTCAAGATCCTCATTTCTGACTTAAAATTCTAATTTTACCTGATAAGATTTTTGACTTTTTCCTCGTTGATGCCATAGAACTAGCTTGCCTTATGTTTCAAGATGCACTCCCTCAGCTCGCTATTTTATTTCTACAGTCTTCTCACCTCTTGCTCCAATCTTACATTTCGATCCCCTTCGCTTCGTTTGATGATTTTGTTTGGTCTGTCTGGTTATCGGTCAGAAAGACTTCCTTTCCCTTGAGTGGATTCACTTTCATTTCACGTGTCTCATGCTCTTGGGGCCGAGGATTAGATCTCATTTATTCGCTGGCGTCGCTCCTCTTGATTTCGTTCATCGAACTGCCAAATTTAAATAATTCAAACGATAACTACGGCCAATGTAGCTAAATAAAAAGAAGTGATCAAAGGAACAAATGCTCGAGACTGATCGAGAATTGCTTCAGGAAGTGAGGATCGCTCAAAATTTTATGTGGCCTGTCCTCCCCAGGAAAGTGTCAAGCGTGTTGCCTTAGATGCAAAACACCACATCCAACCTGGATATCTAACTTGCCTCCACCTCGCAGAGGATGTTGTCCACCATCTAGCAGATTACTTACGAATCACCCTTGTTGTTTAGCTCTTCGGTTAGGATCACAGCATTTTTCTCCACTCGTGCAGACTCGTAGGCCACGTACTCGTCCTGAGATGATGCGATAAAAGCAATCTTCTTGAAAGGATTCAGCAAGCCTCCCTATGCCAATTTGTACAGCAGACATTCTCGGAGGTTTTTGTTGTCCTGCATGCACAGCTCCAAAATCGAATCGCATTTCTGAAGCGTGTTGATTAACCATAGGCCTGCGTGGACCAAGGTTGAAGTCGTGTATAGGTACCCCAGATGGGGAGAGCAGATAGAAATGAGGCATGAAACTTTTCCTTCATATGAGAGAGGAATCGCAAAGCACTGCGGATGATGATTCCTCCCATCGAATGCCCTATAAAACTTATCTTGAACTTCTTTTTGATAATCTAAGTCATCCTGGTTATCTAAATTGCCAATCTTTTGCCACAGCTATCGATGCTTTCCTCAGTTTTGCCGATATTCGACGCACTTATATACACTTTCAGCTTGTGTCTGGACTATAAGCATTGTTTCAATGGGATGAAATCATTCCTATGAGCTTGGAAACCGTGGACGAGGACGACTATGTGCTAGCAATCATTGGAAACGCTTTCAGAAGAGTTAATGTTTCCTGTTTCATAGATTTATTCGAATATTTGAGAGACTTGCTTTCAACTTAGAATTATCCATTTCCTTATATTAAAAACGTAGACTACCATAGCTAGTTTTAGGCTTCAGACTTATTTCTCACTATTTGCCTGTTCCTGATGAAACTTTGAAGTATTGTTATATTTGCTGAAAGTCCAATCGTGATTCTTATCTATGACTGAAGATATTAGCTTTGAAGCGTCCTTAAGTAATATCGTATGTTTGTTGATGCCTAAGTGATATCTGAGGAGTAAACTCTGATCATGCTGTTGATATCGTTCCACACCTTGTAAATGAGTGCCTTGATGCTCAAGATATCTGCATAATCATTATATAAGTTGTTATTTTTGCGAGTTGCTTGCTTTTTCTATGCTCTGGTAGTAGAATTGACTGAGCAAGGCGTCTATCTTTTGTTCTGGTTCAATTTGATGAACTTCACCCGATGAAACTCTTTGTCTTTGATCTTGCCAAGATCGCTTTCTCTTGCCTGCAAAGCTGAGAACTCGTTTTATAGGGTCTCTCGATAATACTTGTAAAAATTGGTGATCTAGGCCAGTCTAACTATATCAAACAATAGATACATCCAATGGTCAAATTTTACAGGTAGCTTTGCATGTTCTTATACTCGTTTTGAAGGTATTATGCATCGTCTTCGCTAGTCTGAAATTTGAATTCCATTAAAGCTGCATGGTAGAGGCCTGAAAGCTGAAGCACTCCGAATCGGTCAAACGTTATCGGGAGATAAGTCAGAATATTGTGCATTTTCTTGATAGTTCCGGTGAAGCTGTGAATGGGCTCGAATTTCTGCATATGTTTGGCTTTACATTGGCATAGACTTAAGAGAAAAGGAGGTCAACTTGTATGAAGAGTTTGATTTTGTCGAGCAGGGTGAGGTCGATATACCCTTTGAAGTAAAAAGTAACATTCTCCCTGAGGGGTTCATTCAGGTACTGCATCTTGAACTTGCTAGAATAGCTATGGTATGAATCGTTGCCGATGGCCGGTTCGATCCACGTGGGGTCATTCTTATGTTGGAATGCGATATTGGAGGCCATGAGGTAAATCTATATGTCTGTGTGTATTACTTTGGATTTGAAGTGTTTGGCCTCGTAGAACATGCTGATCCTGTACTGCACCCATCCTATTTTCTGCAGCTATTTGAACAGTATCTGATCAATATTAACTGCAGCCTCGATATTCATCTTTAGGGACATTATTCAAAAAATATTATACAAAAGGCTCCCAGAGAAATCAAACGCCGGTTTATTTTTTTGATTGGGATGAAAGGAATGGATGGATTATTTATAATTTTGGCGTTTATTTTTATCTATACTTACCACTTATTTGAAGATTATATAAATTTCAAAGGATTGCTGCATGGACTCAGGACCAAGATAAAGCAGGTAATCTAATTATAATGTCCCATCTGCTACAGAGAATACGATGATAAGGAAGTCACTCCAATGCTCATCTGTCTCGGCCAGCACAGTCTCTGCAAGGAATGCCTGACGAAAACTTTTGATATGCTCGATGAAGATGAATATGGGAAGTGTCCCATTTGCAATGAGTAATTTAGCTAGGAGTATGCCTTGAAATTTAGACTGCTGGATGAGGTTGTCCAAGTCACTAAGGAACTGGAAACCTATTGTGAAGTCAAATAGGAAGAGTTCAAGTACTTATAAACTTAGAATAACAAACTAAATTAGGAACTTGTGAAGCAAAATAGATCTATTAGAGAGCTAGCTAAGAACTCTCCAAGGCCAAGGACAAAATCACTTAAATGAGCAAATCAAAAAGCAAAGAAAAAGTTAAAAAAATCAATCATTATCATTTGAAATCCAATGCATGCACAAAGGATAAAACAAGAGCACGAAGAAAAATATTTCACTTTACAGTAAAATTGACAAAGGACACAAATCGAAACTGTAGCAGAGAAGTTCTCCTTTTTCTGATTTCTTTGATGATATAACCAAATCCTGAAACCGAAGATGGCAAAAGATCGATGTAGATAAACTTAAAAGCTAAGCCAGTTGTAATGGTCAATCTGCCTTGAACAGCAAAAGAGTGAAACAACCAAATGCTCAATCGGTAAATCAAGGCTGCCTATGCCATATTTCGTGAGCAAGAAGACTATCACTTCCAACTAGATCCACAAATCAAGAAAAGCGAGAAGAGAGACGCCAAGATGTCGATTCGCTAGTACACTGTTGGCGTGCTTCTGCGATATGACTTCTCAAAGGTGATTTAGCTCAACCTTTCCCGCCTGGATTTCACTGAAGCCTACTTTGGGCTCTTGAATTAAAGCACAGCCTCGTCAATTTGCAAAGCATCAACTTCAGCAATAATAGATTTGCTTCTATTCCCAAAATCATCCTTTAGCTCAAGCTGCTAAGATCCGTTAACTTGAATTATAACCAACTCACCAACATTACACCTTAGATTTGCACTCTCAAATACTTGTAGACTCTACTCTTTTGGAATAATAAACTCAAAGATATCCCGTATTAGCTGTCATAGCTGTCAAACCTATCCGAAATATAACTAAGCAACAACCAGATAAGATAAGTTCCTATGCTATTTTCCATCAATAAAAACTTAAAAAAATTGGCCTTTCGGCAACCCGATCAAGTGGACGCAAAGAACTTGCAAATCTTGTATGAATTGCAAAGCAAGCAGATCAAGGTGGAGCTGATGTGATACTCTATGATAATTTATGATTAATGCTGGTACGATGAATATGACTGTTTTTAAATTAATGACGATTTCCATTTATTTTATTTCAAATGTACAGACAGAACTACATGAAGAACGACCAGCAGTCCCAAGCTCTGGATTTCTCTTCTCTCCGCAAGAGCAGCAACGTGGTGCATGCCAAGACCGACGGCGACCTCCTTCTTCTGCAAACCCAACCGAATGTTGCTCTTCTCCTGCTGGCTGGATTCACGCTTGTCAACCAGCAGGTCACCATCTCGGATGCAGAGTTCACTGAGTTTAACTTCGACCAAGTCCCCAAGAGCTTCCAGCAGTTCCAGCACGAAAAGACCATGAACTAGATCTTCAATGTCATCAAGGGAAGAGTGAAGACCATCGATAATTTCTGCGAGTTTTTCAACTATTACCCCGTCTCTGGCTATGTGCTCGAGTGCTGGGTGAGGCAGAAGGCCAAACTGTGGATGGAGAGCAATGCAGGCGCATAGGTCATGGGCAACGAAACTGAAATTCTGCACGACTTAAGCGTCGAAATCAGGGGTCCCCTCCTAGGCCTCATCGCCAACTGCTTCGGAGTTTCCCTGAAGGTCAAATACGATATTTCTAATAAAATTTACTTTGACATAGATCCCAGCTAGTTCGAGGAGGAGTACGGTGATGGCACTTCCAAGCTATAGGTGTCAATTGAGTACCGCACCGACGGTTTCTCTTCTGGCAAAGTCAGTGAGAAATAAATTGAGACCAGCATCACGCAGTCGATTTCTAAGACAAGCTAATGCGGTTATCTGCGAAGTCGAAGGTGATAGAGAGTGAGATCGAGCCTCGGAGTGGAGGATAGTACAAGTCAGTCAAGAAGGAGCGGGGAGGAGCCTGCTAGAAGTGTGGAGCTGGGAAGAAGTGCGAGTGCAATACCATCAAGCGTAAGGGACTCGGAGTCACTCCCAAGTCAAACCAGCTCTCCAATTCATCATCAATCGGCTTCAAAAACGACCCCTTCAACCTCGGCTTCCTCAACGCCAACAACATCAGCAAGATCCGCGACGTCAACCGCCAAAAATGATCCCAATTCAGATGATCACGATTATTCCATGCCTATAATAAAGAAGATTGTAAGAATCAATTGCCATTGATGATAAGCTATGAATTATAATTTCGAATGCGGGCACATCTTTTTGTCCTTATACTCACCATATCCGTATCTGTTTTATCCTCGCGCTGCCATTATTCATGCAGGACATGCTCTGGAGTCCTCTATACGTAGTGCCTCAGCTGCTCGAATCCCAGCTTAAAGGTTGCCTATGGGGGCAATTGCAGCAATAATGCAGATCAAATAATGCTCAACCTAATGGGAGGAATATGCATCAATCAAAACTCCTCTAATGTCAATCCTTTCGGTGTTGCATTTCTCGTCTTCTCGATTACTGCTGCCATCGTTCTACAATCTCGCAACCTATTCTCCTTTATTAGTTCGTTTCAAGTCTTAGGATTGATGGGATTAGTCTAGGTAGCTTTTCCTTCTGGTCTCGACTACATACTAGATGCATTTCAATATTTTATGGTGTTTTCAATTATGACAAGACAGTCCAAATCCCCGAATTGCAAGCTCATGCTGAGAAGTATGTACAGGATGAACGATTTCTTAGGAACGGTCAATTTTAACGAAAATTCGCTTCCTATCCTTCCATTATGCATCATTGTGGCCTCTATACTTGCCTTGCTGTCGTACTTATCAAGTATCGCAAAAAAAGCTTACAGTTTCTGAGTGAGAGCACTTGGAATAAAATCTTGCAGGACTAAGATCTTTCTATTTATGACTATCCAAGAGTCAATGCTTATCATTTACGTGGGAATTCGGTTTTCTTCCTTTAATGGAGGGCTTATCCTATGCATGGTAATTTATTGCATTGGCCTAATTTATTTGATTGTTGACTGTAATATACACTCGTCTTCTTTGCCTTTATTCAACTCTAGCAAAATCATGAATTTAAACCTTCTCAAGAGGCTCATCCTGCCTGTCCTGGTCGCCGTTCCTCATAATTATACCTTTTTCCTCCTTGTCTTTCTTATTGGGTTCAATTTGGTCGAAATTCTATTGTTTGTCTACTCTTCAAAGACAAAGCTAAAACAAGTGGCATATATGGTGGTAGAGTTACTTTGCATCTTGATGGTAGGAGGGTTCCTTATTGCTGATTTAGGAAGCAATAGCTAAGGACAATCTAATGTCTTGGGAGTTTTTGCAATTGTGTTCCTTACCTTCTATTGTCTAACATTCAGCATTGAAATCTTGCTTGTGATTATTAGGCTCCTCAAAAGTAGCAAAATCCTGAATTCTGCTCTACCGCAAGGCAAGAAGAGTCGTCTCACTGAAAAGCATTCACCCTCCATATAAAACGATACTATTTCTGACTTTAATAGCAACTAAAACTAGCGATAGACCAAGCTGACCCCGGTTGAATTTTCTGGAGCGAGGAAGGGCAGTGACGAGCTTAAAATAACAAAGCAGAGACTGCATCAGGTGCGCGTCTAGTAGATAAGCTGATTTATATATGGTATACTATGAAGTGTTGATGATCACTTAAAGGCCACCTAGAGTATCAATTCTCCTCCTATCTGCAGGACCACGTTGAATTTCCTCAGGATCTTCTCAATCTCTACATGTTCGGAGTTCAAATCTACTATTTTTTGTGGGCCTGCCTTTCTGATTGCAAGCACAAACCTGCCCTCCACTTTTTCATTGTCAGTAAGGGCAGTGCTCATCTCCTCCTCGCTTATCGACATCTCGTGGTAGGTGTCCTCGTCAACTAGCACCATCTTCATCCTGGTCGCGTAATCTCTCGTGTTCATGAAGTTACCGAAAAGACCGATCCCGTTTGAGTATCTGCTCTCCAGCTAGGAGCGGTCCAGGTGGAGCTGCCTTATGAACTCCTTCACCTCCCTGTGCTGGAAGGCAGTCAAAAAGATCCAGAACTAAGCGGGAGTTTGGATGTCTACCTTTTTGCTCAGGCAAATTTCCCTCAGCTTGAGGTTGTTGAGGAGACGCAAGAGAGGGAGGCGTCGGCGTGCTGCTTCATGAACCCAGTTGTTGCCCTATCCTGCTGCTAGCCCATACTTGGCCTCGCACACTCTCTTGGCTTGGCAGAGAGCTGCCTTGTTGATGCCTTTGGTGCGTTCCAGTCCGAGGAGGAACTGTTGGTCCGCCTATATGAGGTTATTAATTGATATTTCCTTGCGCAGGGCCTATGCGAATTCTGAGTTGATGTTTTTGAAGTATTCCTCTATCTTGGTGGTGCTGACGCGTTCGACAGTGAGTGCCTGCTCAGTGGGTCCCTCTATGCCATTATTCTGGAGCAGCTGTGTGTCTGCTAGTCCTTACTTGCTAAACTCGCGCTGGTCCTCGATTTGCTTGCGAATGCCATCTGCAGTGGTCCCAGTCCATGAGAAGTAGCTAGCAAGGTATTGATAGAAATTGCCTTAGTTGTGTTCTTTCTTGAGGAAACCCAGTCTGCTAATTTAATCCACCAAGTTCCTATAGAACAATTTCAAATCTTCGTCCTTCAGCAGTCTGTGCCTCTTGGCCACTTTTCCGAATAACGCACGCAGGTCCTGGAGGCGGCTTTCAGCGATGGTGTAGTCATCCTGGTCGCGTATGGTGGTGACGATAAGTTGCTCGATCAGTTCGCGAGCGCGTCCGCCCTCGAAGAGATGCTGCAGGGCCAGGTGGTTGACGGCCTGGAAGTAGTCGGCGTCCGAGAGCGAGTGGCACCCCTTCACTCTGTTGATCTCGAACTTGTTGTAGTAGAGGGACTCCACGCCCTCTTCCTCGCGGTTGAGCACGATGAAGACGCGGAAGAAGGGATTGGGGGGCAGCCTGCCCAGCTCGCTGAGCACCTCCTCCAGCAGCTGCCGCACTTAGGCGCGCTCCCTCACTGAGAAGTTGGCCAGCAGCAGCCACTGCTTGCTCGCTCGGTAGTTCTGCTTCAGCGTCTCCACCAGCTCGCTCCTCCTCCGCATGTCCACCAGCACGCACTCCAGCTCTCGCTTCTTGGCTAAGGACTTCACCTTGAGCAGCTCCACCAGGTCGCCGAGCAGGTACTTTTCCTCCTATATGATGGTCACTATCTTTTCCCTCTCGCCGCGCCCCTCCAGGTTGATGCTGAGGCTGAGAGGAGCAGTGAGGCGGAGCATTACTTCGCTGGACAGCCGAATGCTGCGCAGGGATTTCAAGAACTGATAGCGGTGGGCCACTCCTGTCTTCTTCCCCTCCGCTGCATCGCCAAAGCGGTTGAGGAAATCTTCAACCCGGCTGTCGTACTGGTTGAGCTTGCTCAGCAAATAGTAGTGAACCAGCACAACCACCTCAGAGCCAGGAGTGAGCGGTTCGCCGTTTCCACTGATGGCCATCAAGAATTAAACAGTCAGCTTGTCGAATCTGATCTCGTATCCCCTGAAGTATTAATTCTATTCGAAGACCTTCAGCACGCGTAGACACTCCTCGTTGACTTGCTCGCGGTTGCTCACCGCCATTTCCAATATGGTAGGTACGCATTCAGGGTGGGAATATATCTCAAAGGCTTGGATGACTGCTGCTCCTAGGGCGTATTGGTAGAGGAATGATTTTTATATCCAGGTGGTGGTACGGAGCAGTCGGTCGACGAGAGTCAGGAAGACTTACTGGTTGTTACGGTGGAAGACAGGATTGATGGCTTGGTTGATTTGCGGTTCCTCCTCGCGGCGTCCCTCCTCTCTCGGCCTTTCTTCCCCTTCCTTGTTGACCACGATTTCGCTGATGACGGATCGGTACTCCATGCGACTGAACCAGTTGATGCGTTCTTCCCTGAGGTCCTTGAGGAGGGCGATCCACTCGCGGTAGAACTACCTGGCGGGGAAGAACTGGTTGTTGGTGGTGCTGTTGGTCTGGTCCGTCAGAATGTAGAGGGAAAGATAGCGTCGCAGCTCGTGCTGGATCAGATCGCGAATGCTGCTGGGCAGGTAGCAGTAACTGGTGGTCTAGCGCTGGATGTTCTCAGCTTCATCTTCCAGAGTCATCAGATTCCCCAATCTGTTCTACAAGTTTTGGCTGAAGACCTGCTCGCTTTCGGAATCCTATGCTCCTCTCTCCGCGAAGACTTCCGCTGATGCGATCAGCACCTTCGCCAGACTTTAAATGCTGCTCATCAGTTCCTTCATCATTGAGTTCCGCTCCCTCACCACGGTTTCAAAGTCGCTTCTGCGCTTCTTGGGCTCCTTGCTGACGAGGTCCTTCTGCATGGCCACGTTGAAGATATCCGACAGGTCTGCCATGAATCTCTACCGCGTCACCACCACTCTTCCGAACTAGATTTGGGAGTACAGCTGGGGAGGAACCGTCGGCAGGTAGTTGGTAACATATATAAACTCTGCCTTGCGTTAGTGGGCGAGACTGATGCTCTACTATATGAACTCTTCGAAGGGAGGCGTATCGGAACGAGCTACTTCGAGATAGTGGATATTTTAATGGAGGATGAGTATGCGTGCGGAGTGGGTGAGTTTGGTCTGCAGGAAGTGCAGTATGGAGGGGTAGTTGGTCTGCTGGAACACCTGCACCACGAACCCCTCGCCTACGCCGCCTCCACCAGCTTCCCCTTCACCAAACTGTCCCTGTCCTCTACCAGCTTCACCCTTTTCTCCCGCTTCTCCACCAAGTTCCAAATCACCTCCAGCTCCTCAAAGCCCATGCTCTGCGCCTCCAGCTTCTCCCTGAAGTGGAACAGGTCTGCTCTCGCCGTAAAAACGCCCAGCAGTAGCTCTGGATCTAGCATCCGTTCAGGAAGGCATTCGTTGAAGGTTGTCCTGACCAGTGCGCGGTGGAAGGACAGCTGGTCGATGTTTTTGAAGTAGAGGGACACTCCTGCGCTCACCTTCTTCATGTACTATGACTCCATCAGCAGTCTGCTTATCCTCTGCAACCTCTCTCCCCGCTCATTGAAAAACCGCTTCAACCGTGATAATTTCCTCAATTCCATTTCTGAGCTTTTTCCGTACTGTCCAAAGCCATCTAAGGTATCGGTGATTTCTTGGATCCTGTTCTGGCACTCAGTGACAAACACATGCAGGTCTACATTATATTCAGATTACTTTGCTTCTGGTATGTGATATCGACGTTATCGTTGTACTTATCGTTGAGCTTGGTCAGCTGTGCAGTGAGGTGGACATCCACTTCGTCTTGTTGGTCCAGGTAGTCCTTGAGCGCCTGGCAGACAGTCGTGAAATAGGCTAGCCAGCTCGACAGTGATTTGTAGATGGGACTGACCTTCTCAAACTTCTTGGCGCTCTCTGCCACTTCCTCCGCCCTGCTCAGCATGTACTTCAGTCTTCCGCTGGTCATGCCGGTTGATATCAGTCGCATGTTGGCCTCTTACTAGGAACCGTGCTTGTCGTAAGCTTCGCGTTGGCGTATGGAACGCAGGAGAGAAGCTAGGACTGCAGGAGTGGAGAATGCTGCGGGGACGAATTGATGCAGTTTTTCCTTGGCGAGAGCATCTCCCCTCTAGTTTAAGAAGGCAAGGAGCGAGTGGAGTGGCTGCACAAGAGAGCTGTTCTCATTATTCTTTAGGTTGTTCTTCAGCCTGGTGAACTCCAGTGTCTAAATGCCTTATACCTTCCGCTAGATCTTATCCATTTTTTGGAAGAGAGGACCAGTAGTTTGGTTCAACCGCGCCAAGTTTTCCCCTTCTCGCTCATGCTTGAAGTTGAATAGATCGGAATAAGTGGAGCGTTTTTCCTCCCACTTCTACAGTTTCTGAGTCAGTTCTTGGCTGATATTGGCGTGGTTGGTTCTGGTATTCGCCAGCTGGTTTTCCCTGTCTGCGATTGCAGCCATGGCGCTGGGGATGAGTTCCAGCGTGCGGTTGATGACGTCGATGTTGATCATCATCTCCGAACTCACCTTCCTGTAGAATTACAAGTTCAACGATTCCTCCTTACGGTATCGCTCTAAAACTCTCACGAATTACTCCTTCAGCTCGTCGTTGAAGCCGTTGTAATGCGCAATCTACTCCAATTGTTCTAGATAGTCGCCTGAGCCGTTTTCTCCCACAAACGAACTTGAGCCAGAGCCAGAGCTATTCTCGACTTCCTTCAACGACTCAACCTATTCACTGGGCTTTTCCCGCATTAGTATGCTCAAAAAGTGGCTTTTGAGGAAGGGGAATTTCTCAAAGCCTGTTTTGGCTTTGGCTGAAGAGATGCTGCCAGTGAGCACGAACCTAACATCAGTGCCATCGAACCTGGAGCTGCGCTTGAGCTTGACGATGTCTTGCAGTTAGAGGAGTTCTGCTTCTTTGCAGTGGTCGAGATCGATGGAGAGGACTGCGTTGTGGGGTGGGGGTGTCTTATTGCGGAGGGGAAGTAGTGGGCGTCCTGAAACTTTACATGCATATCTCAGTATCTTCTCGGTGTGTGGATAGCTTTATGCAAGGAGGAGAAGATGGTGATTAGCTAAATGCTTGGCCACGAGTAGTACGTAGTCTAGGATATCCTTGGTGAAGTAACTCTTGATAAACTTGTCAAAGAAGATGGATTCCACCTGACTAGCCTGTATCTCCTCCAGCACTTCGTTGTCAGCCACTAGCTTTTCTATCAGCTGTGTCTAGTTGCAGAAGCGGATGAACTTCCGAGTCGTATTTATCACTTCGCCTTGGTCCTGCAAATCACCTAAATTTCTTGGCAATTCCAACAGAGTTCTTTGCGATTCTAAGTTCGCCTTTTCCTGTGGAAGCATTTGGATGAGAAAGTCAAGGTAAAGACTAATAAACTATGTCAAGGTCTTTGCTCCTGCGGATTGAAGTAGCAGTAATGGATTTTTATACCAGAAATATTTCTCCTCCTGGTCGCGATAGAGACGAGTGAGACTGGCAGACAGGTTGAGCAGACTGAAAATGGACCTATCGACGTGCAGATACTTCTCGCAGTAGCACTGCACGTACTCGGAGAAGATGGTGGAGATGGTGTTATCCTCGATGGCCACTCTGAGCGCTTTTCCGAAGCGGGGGTAGCTGTTCTTGCCCGCGAAGGTGAACTGGCACTTTGCTGTCTGGTAGATGTTGACTGCTCCGCCCTCTAGGAACATCGTGAAGCCGTATTCGCTGAGGTCGGTGAGGCAGTTGAGAGTGCAGGGGTTGGCCAAGTGCACGTCGTCCACCATTACGTGCACCTATCCCGGAAAACTGTAGAAATTTCCGCTTCGCTTGGAACCTTTGAAGAGCTCGAGGAAAACCGAAACTGGAGGACGGCTGCCGAAGTTGTAAATTTTGGCATTTGGGTGGGGATTAGATGTAGTAAGGACAGTGGTGAGCCAATCTTTACCTTCAAGCGCAAGGGGCGAGCGGAGGTGGTTGCGTATAAGAGAAAGATTAGAAATAAAGTTGCTGCGCATGTTGACTGTTTGATTTCCCACAAGCCTTACATCCTGGAAGCACCCTACGACTCCTCCTATCTCCATGCTGCTGACGAACTTGCCCTTTTTCAGAGGCACCAGCTCAGTGAGGGAAATTAAACGGTTGGTCAAGGTCTATCTCGCCAGTTGCCCCATCCCTTACTCCAAGTTGCGAATTCTAATGCTGAGGGACTTCATCATCTGCGAGCTGCTCTCCAACTGCGTTATCTTCTGGAACTTGCTCTTTTGTGCCTGCTCTTAGCCGGTGAAGATTTGCTTCACGATCTCCTCGATGCGTTTTTCCTCAATAGAGAAGGCGAAGGACCATATAACTGAGAAGAGGAAAGCCACGTTGAACTCGAATTCCTGAGACAGCATTATCTTGAAGATTTTGGCGAAATTCACATAGAGTTGGTTGACGCTTGCTCTTTCACTAGCTGCATCCCCTAATCTCTCCATGCACTTACTGTACAGCGTTCCCTTGCTGAAGGCCTTCACCTGTTACGAAAACTAACCCCGGAGAATCTTGCCAACTATTTGCTGCACTGCTCCTTCTGCCAAGTTGTTTTAGGCCAATAGGGAATAGTTGACCATCCGCAGCTCGAAGACCACTCCCAACTGCAGCTCTGCTAAGTTTTACTCCACGAATATCACTTTGAAGCCGGAGAGATTCTATCGCATGAGAGGGTAAAACTGGAGGCCGTGCTTGAAGACAAGATGAGAATAGCCTTGCAGATTACGAATGGCTCTGACCAGCTCAAAGAGCTGCTAGTTTCGGCAGTAATGGTGGGCATTGATGAGCAAATACTTGCCTTCGGATAGGTTGTTGAGCACTTCCCATGTTTTCCCACAGCTGCGCTACCCGAATACCACTATCCTGCTGTTCAGCATCAACTCCTAGTGAAGAGAAATGAACCTATTACGGTCGCTCAGCTCGTTCAGCTTATGATCCTAAGTGCGGAGAGTCTATAGGAGGACTTGTCCTTCTCCCTGGAAAATACCGAAGGAAGAGGCTTTCTGGAAGAAGGAAGAACTGGAGAAAAGGTCAGGATCTTCTTGATCTCTCACCCAGTTCAGCACCTCCAGAGAGATTTAGCGATGGTTTTACAGCCAACTGCAGAACTTCAGGATCTTGCCCACTTCGATGTTGTTGACACGCTTGCTCTGCAGATACAATTAGAGTAAAAATCGTCGATTTGGCAAGGCCATCCAAACAGGCCTGATCATCCCGCACAGTCTTCCTGGCATTTATGTGCCGGTGAGGGTGCTCACGCTCATAAGCACTCTGCAGTTCCTATTTAATGCAGTAGTCTGGCCAGAAAGCGTCAATTTATTGCTCTGCTGCTTAAGGCTGTCCTGCACAGTTGAAAGGCATTCGGCTATGAGCCTCAACTGAGACTCGCCTAAGAGATCGATACGCTGGAGGAGCAGCCAGTTACCGACAAAGGCATTAACGCGGAAAAAGTTGACAAGGGGACCAATCGATTCCTGGAAGTAGTCAATAGACCTTGGATCAAAGATTAGCAACTACTGTCCGCAGAGGTAGGCTAGATACTTTGCAAATGCTGTCTTTCCTGAGCCTGAAGGTCCCACGAGGCAGTTACCCATAAAGACGCTATCAGTGTAGATGAGTTCGCTTTTCTAAAGATAGTTGAAACCGTATGTGTTTTCCTGGTGGATGAAAGCGACGCGAATGTCTAACTGACTCTTCCTGTAGAAGCGTGGATACTTTAGCCATTGGAAGGAGCCTGAATGCAAGTCTTCCTCCCGCATCAGACACCCGATTTGCTCACGGAATAGCAAAAAGAGAAGCAGTTTGAAAGCATCTTTTTTCTCCTTTATCAAATACTCAATTTTGCTCTCTATCTGAACAAGTAGCGGCCTCAGTGATCCTGTAGCTACAGCTTATGAGATTTGCTCAGTGAAGATGATCTGCTCATCAAGAATAGCCAGCTGGGGTGGATATTTTTCGTAAAAGTTGATTTAAAGGTCGATGGTGCTCTTTCCCTATGTTATTATTTGGTTGGTCTTGAAAAACTCTTTGAGGCGGCACTTTATGAGGTCCTCTAAACCGCTCACCCAGTTGTTGACACGACCGATCATTTCCTGGATATAGTAAGGCTCTGCGAAAATGAGTTCTCTTCTTTCTCCCACCCGCTCAATGCTGCCTTCTCTTATACAGAAGCTGAGTATTTGTGGGAAGCATTTTCTGAGATATTTTTGGATATCCGCTTCGCTTGACATGAAATCGAACAGTTCTTCATCGGTCAGTAAAAACAAGCGAGGGTACTATACACGGAGAGAGGCTAAAAATTTGGTGACTCTTATTTCCAATTACCTCAGCTCATCATTGATCTGCGAAAGATAGGAGTCCATAACTATATTTTTGCTGATGAAGGCGACAGAGTTGTCAATGTCGTAGCTTTTGATGAGTTTGCGATGCAATTCAATAAGTGCACTGAAGAGGGAATGCTCGTATTAATCGTTGATCATGTGGAACCTGATGAAGCGAATGTACTTCTCCTCCACGCTTCTCCACTCCTCTAGCTTCACCACTGTGTTCTGAGACAAAGTCAATAGCTCTTTCAGCTCGCCTTAGTAATAGTCACCAACATCCTTCTGCATCAATTCCTTTATGTCTATTTACACATTCCGCAGAAATTAGACACATTTGTTGAGATTGTTAAGATCCAGCACGTCAGAATCATTCAGATCCACAATCAACAGTCTATGTCCTTTAATCTTCTTCTCGATTTCTTCATATGCTAGGAATATTTCGTATTAGAAATTCACATCTTCGTCCATTTTTTGCAGCTTAGATTGTTCTTTGCAGTATCAAGCCGAGCAAGCTACCTAAAGGTGATGTTTCTAAACTCCTCAAGTCCGTAGAGCTGCCAGTGGCGGTCCCTCACCTTGCGGTTGGTTAGGATCTGAAGCTGCTGTTTCAGCTGGCTGCATGTATCGACATCTGTTTTGAATTTTTTGCTATAATACTCGTGCATGCGGTGGATGATGGGCTTCCATCCCATTTTATCTTTCGCCCACCACTCCTGCTCTGTCCTCTGAAGACGCTATATCACTTCCTAGCTGGACTTGGTCTGCTAGCTGAACTAAAGAAACTCTATTTTCCTTGCTTACAGTTTTGCTATCTCCTTGAAATAGCTCTCAAAAGTATAGAATTGCTTCCAGTATTCAATCATCATCTCAAACCTCTCACATTCTCTTTTGAACAGGCTAATCTTTTCTTCGATCGGTAGCTTTGATTTTATTCTTGAGTGTTCGAAATGCTTCTGTATTTAAGCATTAAGCTTGTTGAATGAAGCAATCAGTGCAGTGAGAGCATCAATATACTCGACTATATTGACGAATTAAAAGCAAGTAGTTTATACTTCACTCGCATGCTGCAGATTCTACTCTATGCTTTTAAGGAGATATTCCACTTGTTGCTAGCTTTCTGCTTCCACTTCTGGCCTTTTGGACTCCAAGGTAGTGAAGAGGTTGTCGATTTCCTTGTGAAGATCTTGCTTTTTACTGATCAGTTGGCAGTAGCAGGTTACTACAGTCTCCACCTTCCTTCGATTATCAAGGCAAAACATCACCATCTCAGCTATCTTCTTAGTCTTCACGTGCAACTGTTTCAGGTTTCGGCGTATCCCTATCAGCTTCTCTTCAGTCTATTCGATATCAATGGCTGTTAGGCTCACATTATGAGCAGCTATCTTGAGAGAATTGAGTTCGGAGTCTACAGTTTCTATCTTTTCGTGGACGATGTTGATGTAGTTTTGCTAAATCATGTATTAGATCTCTTTGACACGCTCTTCCAGAGCCTTTATGGGAGCAGAACAGTCGACTTCGAAGATGTTAATTTTGACCAATTTTTGAAGTTGGCCAATGGACTCTTTATACCTGGATATAACTCTCAGATTCTTGAGGAAACTCTGCTCGACTGAGCCCTAATCATCATTGAATATCTTTTGATTAGTGGTGAGTTTGATGAAGGGAAGATACATTTCGTATTATCCCAACACTGTAAAGCATCCTTGTAGTATACCTTCATGGCGTTTATGATTTCTCTGATTTGCTCGTCGAAGATAAACTCAGTTCTAAATCCAATGTTAAGCTATCTATCTTCTTCAAGAGAATTCCGTTAGCCTGTTTCGTATATCTATGGATATTAACGTACGGCTGATTTTTCCTGAGTTCGTGATTAAAATTGTTATTGTGTGTGGTCTTCTCTACGATTTATTGTTCAGTATCACGTTAGAATTGGCATGCCAAGGCATATCCTGAAATCTTAACTCCAAGGATCTGTTTTATCATTTATGCGAAAGCATTTATTATATCATCTTCCTTCTCAGCGAAATTGAAGCTTTGGTTGGCTGTCACTAAATGAAGCCGAAGTAGTGGTCTTTAATAGTTGACTATTTGGTTTCTAAGTGATAAAAATGACTTTTAGATGGTCTTGCTGAACTGAATCTGAAGTAATACTTTGATGTTGCTTAGAAGCGGGGTTTATCCTTTCATGGCTGGCATCAAATCCTATAGACTATGAACATGACTATCTTTCCTGAGAGAGCTTAGGAAATTTTAATAAAAATTAAGGTAGAATACTTAGATTTCCTCTCCAGACTTCATTTCATGTGATCTACATCTTGCCTATCTGATGTATTTCGCAAGCAAATTTCTATAATTTCCTAGCTATTCGTATTCTCCATCTCTTGTCATTAAATACTTGCTATAGTGATACAAGCAAAGAATGCCTCTAAACCATATCTGCTGGAGCACGTTGGTGCCAAACTCTATCTTGGCCATCTGTATCTTGTAGAAAAGTGAAACGCTTAAAGACTCTTATAATAAAATCGAAAAGTCTGGCTAGTATAGTTGAATGTCTTCGAAATTACAATACCAACCGAAAATTGATTGAGTTATGCTTGTATATTTTTTTATCCTTCCGACAAGTCTTTTACGAGAATTGTCCACATAAGAGCTCCAGGATGTATATAGAGTCTTACAATAACCACCATGGTAAAGAATTTTCTTGGCAGTGATAACTCTGGTCGGAAGATAAGGAGCCACTTTAAGCTTCTTCGACATTTCGGCATTTTTTAATACATAATCTAATGTAATCATTGCATTTGCTTTATTGAAAAACTCCCATTGTTATGCAAGAGCTTATCTCAACTGTCTATCGTTCAGCTTTATCCTCAATCTTTTTACAATGTTTTCAGCCCATTCAGATTTATAGTTTTGTTAATTGCTGGTAATCAAACTTTCCATGATTTCGGTGTATTTGGAGTTATCAAAAGAAGGATAATCTGAAAAATGAGGCAGAGCAGCCATGCGTTAAGGGTCATATGTGGAGTTCATCCAATCCAACATTTTTTGGAAATATTTCTGTCGTTTTATGTTTGATATCGACAGTTTCGAATCGAAGAATTCCGGAAAAAGACTTAAAGCTATTGGCACTTCGGTGTTTTTTTAGCTGATGATGTTGGGTGAAAAGGGAGCATCCTTCAAGAAAAAGATCATTGAGTTTCGACAGATGCTTCCACCGTGGTCTGGACGGATTTGGGAGATGTGTTAAAATCGAAGATAGGCTTCGAACTGCATGTTATAACCTATCTTGACAACTGGACTTTAGTAAAATATGTTTGTTGTCTTCAATTATTGCTACAGACCCATTCTAAAGTTCTCACCTCTTCTCTTGCGTTTAAGCTTGGACTCGCCAATAGGCGCATGCAAAAGCCTTCCAGTCTCTTCTCCAGTTTACTTAACCTGGAAAACTTACTTGCTATTCTCCCGTGATCTTTTTTCTTTAGAGGAAATTCTAATTCTCGTTTTATTTGGAGGCGTTTAGACGCGTGCGAGTTTAGGCTGGCTTGAGTATACCTGTCCTCCGATTTTAGATAGCAAGCGAAACGGTTCTGAATTTGCATGCAATGCTCTATGTATGACCATCTATCTATTGATTTTCTCTGCGGCCTGCTTCCACTTTTTATTTTGGTCATTGATATCATCCATATGCGAAGGATAGATTGGCTCAGTTGTCTTTGGGAGTGAGCTTTGCTTTTACTTATCGCGATAAAAGGCTGAGACGCTTTTAGATGTTTGAGGACGCTTGAAGGAGAATTGCATACTCTCTTATCCTTTATCAAAATATATAATTTTTAAATTTTGTTTAGTATTGATAATAGACCGTAAAACTATGGAAAAAATGTGGATCATTTTAGAAATTATCTATGACTCATGAGAAGAAATATATGTGATAACGCTACTAAAATCCTGATTAATAATAGAATTTTGCATAATAATTTGATTGTGGATCATGCAAATTAATTTTTCGGAATAGGAAGAGTAGTAACTTATCATTCCAAATGATAATAAAAAAAAATTGATGAGGACTTGATCGTCTAAATCGCAGAGGAAGATATAGGATGGAGGATCAAGCTAATGATTGGTTTGGCAATCATCATCATATTGATCGGAGCCATATACCTACATTCTTCTATTACGAAAATCAAGGACTAAAGTAGTCTGATCAGTATTGATGAAACCAATATTGCAATAACTCAAAAGTTTAACGAAAGAAATAAAGATGTTGTTACTTAGGGAATTTGAAGGAAACCATTAGAGAACATAAAAATACATAAATGATTGAACGCTAAAAAGCTAAGAATTAAGAAGATGAACAATATAAAACAATGTCATCATAATAGAGGTAGTATCTATTTCACTCGAAAGAAACCCGTGAGAAAAGCGACGAAGAGAAAAGAAGATAAGAAGAGATCAGGCATGAACTGGAGAAACTAAAAAATTTGATATAACCTTAAGTATAAGAGAATTAAAATAAGAAGGACGAAGGAGGAAAATTCAAAGTGAAAGAAAATTAAATAAATAGATAAAAATAAAGAAGAGATCAATAAAAGCAAAATAATAAAAAAGAAAAAAAAGCTAGAATAAAAAAGAAGTGAGAAAAGAAAAAGAAAAAAAAAAAAAGAAGATAAACAATAAGTAAGAAAGCCATAATAAGCAAAGAAATAGGATGATAAGAAGCCTCAGTAGGTTCCAGAAGTCATAAAGGAAACGAAATAGCCATCCAAGAAGCCATAGTAAGCAAAGAAATAAGATGACAAGAAGCCATAGTAAGCAAAGAAATAAGATGCCAAGAAACCATAATAAGCAAAGAAATAGGATGATAAGAAGCCTCAGTAGGTTCCAGAAGTCATAAAGGAAACGAAATAGCCATCCAAGAAGCCATAGTAAGCAAAGAAATAAGATGACAAGAAGCCATAGTAAGCAAAGAAATAAGATGCCAAGAAACCATAATAAGCAAAGAAATAGGATGATAAGAAGCCTCAGTAGGTTCCAGAAGTCATAAAGGAAACGAAATAGCCATCCAAGAAGCCATAGTAAGCAAAGAAATAAGATGACAAGAAGCCATAGTAAGCAAAGAAATAAGATGCCAAGAAACCATAATAAGCAAAGAAATAGGATGATAAGAAGCCTCAGTAGGTTCCAGAAGTCATAAAGGAAACGAAATAGCCATCCAAGAAGCCATAGTAAGCAAAGAAATAAGATGACAAGAAGCCATAGTAAGCAAAGAAATAAGATGCCAAGAAACCATAATAAGCAAAGAAATAGGATGATAAGAAGCCTCAGTAGGTTCCAGAAGTCATAAAGGAAACGAAATAGCCATCCAAGAAGCCATAGTAAGCAAAGAAATAAGATGACAAGAAGCCATAGTAAGCAAAGAAATAAGATGCCAAGAAACCATAATAAGCAAAGAAATAGGATGATAAGAAGCCTCAGTAGGTTCCAGAAGTCATAAAGGAAACGAAATAGCCATCCAAGAAGCCATAGTAAGCAAAGAAATAAGATGACAAGAAGCCATAGTAAGCAAAGAAATAAGATGCCAAGAAACCATAATAAGCAAAGAAATAGGATGATAAGAAGCCTCAGTAGGTTCCAGAAGTCATAAAGGAAACGAAATAGCCATCCAAGAAGCCATAGTAAGCAAAGAAATAAGATGACAAGAAGCCATAGTAAGCAAAGAAATAAGATGCCAAGAAACCATAATAAGCAAAGAAATAGGATGATAAGAAGCCTCAGTAGGTTCCAGAAGTCATAAAGGAAACGAAATAGCCATCCAAGAAGCCATAGTAAGCAAAGAAATAAGATGACAAGAAGCCATAGTAAGCAAAGAAATAAGATGCCAAGAAACCATAATAAGCAAAGAAATAGGATGATAAGAAGCCTCAGTAGGTTCCAGAAGTCATAAAGGAAACGAAATAGCCATCCAAGAAGCCATAGTAAGCAAAGAAATAAGATGACAAGAAGCCATAGTAAGCAAAGAAATAAGATGCCAAGAAACCATAATAAGCAAAGAAATAGGATGATAAGAAGCCTCAGTAGGTTCCAGAAGTCATAAAGGAAACGAAATAGCCATCCAAGAAGCCATAGTAAGCAAAGAAATAAGATGACAAGAAGCCATAGTAAGCAAAGAAATAAGATGCCAAGAAACCATAATAAGCAAAGAAATAGGATGATAAGAAGCCTCAGTAGGTTCCAGAAGTCATAAAGGAAACGAAATAGCCATCCAAGAAGCCATAGTAAGCAAAGAAATAAGATGACAAGAAGCCATAGTAAGCAAAGAAATAAGATGCCAAGAAACCATAATAAGCAAAGAAATAAGATACGAAGTCAACTGAGACATCATTATTTCTTAATCCTTCTCAGCTAGTTTTTTCCTTATCAACTCCTCAATAGTTAACCCTTCCTAATTATGTCTGGACTTATGTTTAAAATCTATAATAGCAGTCATTTTCGTCCGTAGATGCCTTTAAAACATGAAATATTTCTCAAGATAATCTGAATCTTCCTTTGCCATTCTTAGTTCCTCTAACTTCAAATTGTACTTATCACATAATTCTGTGTTAAAGATTGATCATATAGTGAATTAACTTACTTAACGCATAAAGAACCACCCGAGAGCAACTTAAGGACCACTTCGAAGACATAAAGCGACGGCTGATCGTTTTCACGTGCTGCACGAAAAGGGCGGCGTTTTCGTGGAGAAGAACGTGCTGTTCACGCAGAAGCTGGAGTGGGTGAAGCACATCAACAAGAACCCCTACGCCAACAGGGGCAGCGTCAACGCGGAGGCCAGGTACGTCGGCTTCTTCGACATCGACCACGGCTCCGCCATCGAGAAGCGCAACAAGAGCGGCGTCCTCCTCGAGCCCGAGAAGTACATGATCCAGTTCCCCTGCTTCGAGCCCTACTTCCTGCGGGCGTGGCCGAGGGCGAGTTCCTGCGCGAGCTGCTCGCCGAGTACGTGGACCTGCTGACGCACCCCGACAGCCTCGGCGAGAAGATGGCCAAGTACGGCGTGGACATGGGCGGCCTCCACGGCAAGGACCTCTACTACGAGGCGCTGTACCTCTGCCAGCAGGTCGTCCTCCGCCGCAAGCAGCAGCAGCTGGACGCGGAGGGAAAGGGGCGGTTCGCGGTGGACCACTTCGGACTGGCAGTGATCAACGAGCGCTACTTCCCCAAGAAGCTGCAGTTCACCTTCGAGAACAACCACGAGGACAAGATCTTCTGGAACCTCGCGCGCTACACGCTCCGCGAGCTCGAGGAGACCACCGGGCCGCTGGCCTACATCGTCTGCATTATGTTCGAGGGCCACATCAACTACCGCTCGAGCGCGCCTACGCCCGCAAGGCCCTCGACGAGGTGCACCCCGAGTCCTTCCTGGGGAAGTACGTGGTGATGAACCAGTCGGAGCCCTTCCTGCAGCACAGTCTCGAGAAGAACATCGTCAACCCCGAAGGCAGGCGCTGGACGCTCTCCCGAAGGTCGTCTGGATCTACTGGGACGCGGGCATCTCCCACAGCTCTCTCGGCAACAAGCTCTGCGTCGACAACATCCGCAAATACGCGGCGCAGTCTCAGTTCGAAGTCAGGGAACTCAATGACTCCAACATCGAACAGCACATAGGGAAGGAGCTGAACGATAGGATCGACGGCTTCATCGCAAACAAGAAAATAACGACGTTCGCGCAGACCAAGTCGGACCTGGTGCGCATCGCCATCATCGCCAAGCACGGCGGCATCTACATGGACGCCTCCTACTTCGCCCTCTAGAGCCTGCAGTGGATCGTCGACATCGCCCGCTACCCCAGCCAGTTCGTCTTCAACCGCTACGGGGAACTGCCGCGCGCGCTGATGCTCTTCCACCCGCACTTCGGACAGCCCTTCACCTGGGAACTCGACCGCGCCGCCAACACGAAGCGCATGTGGCTCAGCGCCTACGAGAACAACCTCCTCATCGCAGAACCCAACCAGCAGCTCTTCTGGGACTGGCTCGAGGAGTACGGTCGCTTCATCACAAGGCCGTACGAGGAAACCGAGCAGCTGATGAAGCAGATCGGAGTGTATTCGGACCGCTGGACCAGCAAGGACAACGTGTACCTGGCAGCCATGGACTCCGTGAAGAACGTCTTCGCCGAAAAGGAAAGGGAAATACAGTCGCTCCTGAAGGACAGCAACTACAAGGGACCCAAGTCCGCGGTGGAGTTCTACGGCGTCTGGTCGCTGAGCGGATACCGGGGACAGCAGAAGTTCAGAGCCCACACAACTTCGACAATACTTACCACGCCAAGCCTCACAACTCCGATAACCTCTTCCTCTGGAGGTACTCGCAAAATTACACCGAAGGAGTCATCGGAAAAGTGAACCATATTGCAAAGCTCTACGGATGGAACATCAAATATTTGAACGCAGCTTTGCTGAAAAGCTTCGATTCTAATTTTACTTCCGAGGTTCATCCGTAATCTTTCTTATGAAATACCTTTACGATCCTACAATACACAAAATTATTAAAGCAGGGACGATTTACAATTGGAGTATAAACAGAAATGATTACCCGATTCAAATCATATCATTTTTTGTCTAATATCAATCTGTGCGAATAGGTTCAAATATTAAGTTTTGAAAGGAAAGCTTTTTTTTGCATTAAAAGATAGTAATAAAATCTGGATTGATATTTTGGATGTTCTAAGCATTTGCTTGCCGATTATTATATAAAAAACTTTTACATTACATCTTTATAGAGGTTTATCGCATTTTTTTTTAAAGTTTCAATTTTTTGCAAAAAGCAATCAATTTTACATGTGATGCAAGCTAAGAATGCCTCTTTTAATATTGACAGCCTAAATTGTCTTGGCCATATAGATTATAATCATTTCGATATGTATTATTCCAGTCTGAAGATGAAGAGGAGCGATTTTACCTGACTAAAGTAGGCGAAAGCAAATAAAAAAACCTGATTATAGCCATTACCGTCTTAGGGATGAAGATAGTAATGGAGTCAAGGTCAAATTGCTCATCATCATAGCAATCTTCCTCATCTCGGCAGCATATCTTCGCTTCAATAAATACGCAATTAAGAATTAAAACCTTCTAAAAGTCAGCAGCAACGATATCCAACAGGCAAAAGAGGAATCTTTTTAAGTAAGTACGGAAAGGAGTCCGATGACCCAACTCATGATTTAAAATAAAAGATAGAGTAAACTAAAACCTAATAAAAGTAACAACCAAAATAAAAAATAAAATAATAAGATCAACTGCTTCGCGAAATGTCAGCATAGTAAAGATAATATCTATTTGCTCCTTCCATGGAAACCAAACAAAGAATGGAGTAAGCTAAGAAAAAGTAATAACAAATAGACCAAGAAATATAAAGATTGAAGAAATTAATAGAGCCTTTAGATTAAAAATTAGTAGTAGAGACGAAAGATATAACGAGAGAGGAGGAAAAAATGTAAAAAAGATAGAAAGATAAATAACCAAATCACTAAAAAGAGGAAAAACAAGTCACGTAAGGTACGTAATAAGCTGAAAAGATGAATCCAAGCTAATCGAAGCCAGTTAAAGCACCAAGCGATTCTAATTAGTTATAATTAAAACACGAAGCTAAGATAGACTAACAGCCAAAGAAGAACCCAAAGGATAGCAAGCGAAGATAGCAATAGTAAGCATAGCTAAAGCACAACCAGCAAATACTCAACGAGGTTATTCAGCTTTCACTCTTCAATGAAGAAGAATTCAATCAAGAGTATATAAACAATCCGTAAGTCTACTATTAGACCATCGTCAAGAATAGACCAGAACTCGATAAGCAAAAATACTTCATCTTTCCTCCTCTTTTGTGGACTTTTGCAGAAAACATAGAAAAATAAACCATCTTCGTGCGAAGGTGCCTCCACAACATGAAATATTACGCACTATAGTCAAACTATGAGTTTTCGATTATTAATAGCAGCAACTATAAGGTTTTCCTATCACACGCTACAGTCCTAAAGATAGACCGCTTGGTAAAAGGCTTAACCTAACGCATAAAGAACCACCCTGAGAGCAACCTGAAGGACCACTTCGAAGACATAAAGCGACGGCTGATCGTTTTCACGTGCTGCACGAAAAGGGCGGCGTTTTCGTGGAGAAGAACGTGCTGTTCACGCAGAAGCTGGAGTGGGTGAAGCACATCAACAAGAACCCCTACGCCAACAGGGGCAGCGTCAACGCGGAGGCCAGGTACGTCGGCTTCTTCGACATCGACCACGGCTCCGCCATCGAGAAGCGCAACAAGAGCGGCGTCCTCCTCGAGCCCGAGAAGTACATGGTCCAGTTCCCCTGCTTCGAGCCCTACTTCCTCGCGGGCGTGGCCGAGGGCGAGTTCCTGCGCGAGCTGCTCGCCGAGTACGTGGACCTGCTGACGCACCCCGACAGCCTCGGCGAGAAGATGGCCAAGTACGGCGTGGACATGGGCGGCCTCCACGGCAAGGACCTCTACTACGAGGCGCTGTACCTCTGCCAGCAGGTCGTCCTCCGCCGCAAGCAGCAGCAGCTGGACGCGGAGGGAAAGGGGCGGTTCGCGGTGGACCACTTCGGACTGGCGTGATCAACGAGCGCTACTTCCCCAAGAAGCTGCAGTTCACCTTCGAGAACAACCACGAGGACAAGATCTTCTGGAACCTCGCGCGCTACACGCTCCGCGAGCTCGAGGAGACCACCGGTCCGCTGGCCTACATCGTCTGCATTATGTTCGAGGGCCACATCAACTACCGCCTCGAGCGCGCCTACGCCCGCAAGGCCCTCGACGAGGTGCACCCCGAGTCCTTCCTGGGAAGTACGTGGTGATGAACCAGTCGGAGCCCTTCCTGCAGCACAGTCTCGAGAAGAACATCGTCAACCCCGAAGGCAGGCGCTGGACGGCCCTCCCGAAGGTCGTCTGGATCTACTGGGACGCGGGCATCTCCCACAGCTCTCTCGGCAACAAGCTCTGCGTCGACAACATCCGCAAATACGCGGCGCAGTCTCAGTTCGAAGTCAGGGAACTCAATGACTCCAACATCGAACAGCACATAGGGAAGGAGCTGAACGATAGGATCGACGGCTTCATCGCAAACAAGAAAATAACGACGTTCGCGCAGACCAAGTCGGACCTGGTGCGCATCGCCATCATCGCCAAGCACGGCGGCATCTACATGGACGCCTCCTACTTCGCCCTCTAGAGCCTGCAGTGGATCGTCGACATCGCCCGCTACCCCAGCCAGTTCGTCTTCAACCGCTACGGGGAACTGCCGCGCGCGCTGATGCTCTTCCACCCGCACTTCGGACAGCCCTTCACCTGGGAACTCGACCGCGCCGCCAACACGAAGCGCATGTGGCTCAGCGCCTACGAGAACAACCTCCTCATCGCAGAACCCAACCAGCAGCTCTTCTGGGACTGGCTCGAGGAGTACGGCCGCTTCATCACAAGGCCGTACGAGGAAACCGAGCAGCTGATGAAGCAGATCGGAGTGTTTTCGGACCGCTGGACCAGCAAGGACAACGTGTACCTGGCAGCCATGGACTCCGTGAAGAACGTCGTCGCCAAAAAGGAAAGGGAAATACAGTCGCTCCTGAAGGACAGCAACTACAAGGGACCCAAGTCCGCGTGGAGTTCTACGGCGTATGGTCGCTGAGCGGATACCGGGGACAGCAGAAGTTCAGAGCCCACACCAACTTCGACAATACTTACCACGCCAAACCTCAAACTCCGATAACCTCTTCCTCTGGAGGTACTCGCAAAAGTACACCGAAGGAGTCATCGGAAAAGTTAAATAGCTAGGAATGCTCTATTAATGGAACATAAAGTTCCTTCATGACGTTCTTTTGAAGAGCTACGATTCAAATTTTACATCTTAGGTCCATCCATAATCTTTTTATGAAATACCTTTACGACCCCTAAAAGCACAAGATAATAAAAAAGGATGGAGATTTGCAACTGTAGTATTTGTCTAAATGATCCGTCAACAACTGTTTTATGAATATTAATACAATTATAATTAAGATGTTTGGAAACAAGCTTCTTGTCTATATAAAAAAGCCATCGATATACAACATCCGCAAGATACGGTCAGTGTAAGATAGAAAGAAGACGTTGGAGGCCAAGCTGCTCACTTCTAACACCTTGACCATCTCACAAAATAATCAAGAATATTCTGAAGCCTATGATTTGATCTCAAATAAAAATAGGCTGAAATGATGAAGTACGAGAAGAGTATATTATGGTCACCAGTCTATACTCCCAAACATTTCAAGTATATGTTCCTCATTCCCGCCTGTTTTGTTGCCCTGCTCATCTGCTACATCAGGTAATAAATCGTCAACTTAGATATATAGCACAGCCGAAGCTTCTCATGAAGTATAAAAAGAAATACGGAATCAGTTGAAAGAGTTTTAAAAAAGAGGATGGCTGGATTCATGGATGGATGAATATTACCGACCTGATGAGGTGCTAACGTTTGAAGCTTACTCTGTGAGTGACCTTGAGAATCTCTACAAGGAAGGCTTGCTAAAGGGTGGCAGTGAGGAGCAAAAAAGGGACAATAGCAACGCGCCAAGAAGCGTAAAAATAAATTCGTGTCTGGGTCTAAGGATTTCGTTTTAAAATAGTTCAACTCCACATGATACTTCTATAAAAATTCATACCTTCCGCGTTTATTATTGTTGTTGCTAGTTATATGCTTATAATGACGAATACGCAAGGATCTATGGATCTCAATTATTATTCTAAGCATAGCAGGGCCAAATAAAAGAAAAACATCACCTCGCTCTTTTCCTTGCTACCGGTCGCGGTCATCAATCCCAAAAGTTCATAATAAATTTGCCTTAAAATCAATCTCTCTAAATAAAATGCCAACACGAGAAGACAATAATCCTACAGAACGCTCAATCCAAAGAATCAATGCACAGTCTTGAACAATTTAACTGGCTTCACGAATCATAAAAACAAGATATACTTTCCCATTTTCAGGTCAGCCGGTGCTAGAGTTCAAGCTATCGTGCAAATCCAGCCTAATCTAAAATGACTCAATCAAATTCTGAAAACTTCAATCATCGGGCCATACGTACGCTTGACGAAGCATATAATACATATAAATCTTCGAACTCGAGGTTCAATGCAGGAAAGGGTAATTTTGGTTTGGAAATCCAATCCTTCTACGAAGGATAGTAGGAATAAGATCCCTATTCGGTTGTGATATAGCGGATCAGCATTAACTCTAACTTCGTTCCTCTACAGACCATAAGATTATTGAGAATTATTAAGAATAGCATGCTTTAGATCTGCTCCAATCCTTTTAAGCCAAAGAATAATAAGCAGCGCTTCCACCACTCATGCCTTAAATGTAATGCTCTCAAGCCTAGTCCCGACAATATCCTTTAATCGTTTAAATGCATAGAGATAGCATCCTGATAAATTTTCACATGTTAAGTCCGAATATGATCAGGATGATTTTGAAAAAGATTCTAATTCTCCCATCCAGCTGATTGATAAAGTAAATGCTTAGCAGCCTCAGCCATAGCCATAAGTATTGATATAACCCAACCAAAGCCATAACCGTAACCGTAACAACTTACCGAACTATAGATCCTCCAATAACCTTATAATAGATGATGAGGCATCTCGACAGTTCTAACTAAATAGTAGTTTAAAAATAGCCCAAAATGATTGATCCTTCCACTTACAATTCGATCGATAAGAAGACAGATGATAGTAGGCCTGCCAAAGCAAAAAGGTCAACTTCAAAGCTTTAATGAATAAAAATAAAACTTCAGCAAACTAAAGCGAAATAAGCCAATTTCCATTAAGAACCTAACGAAACAAAAAGCTATTGTCTAATTTTTTCGATTAAAACTGATCTGTGATTACTTATTCATATTTATTTTCTTAAATTTGACTTCTCTTCATATGTAAAGCTAAATACATATATACATCATTAAATTGATCATTAAATTGGGACTTGAAGCATATCAACGAAGTCAAATTACATTTAGTCAAACGATGAAATATCCGATTATTAGTATACTTAATGCTCTTATTTTTTAGTTTCTTCCTTTGGTGGTTATGCTTATTTGATCTCAATAACTTCTTCTGTCGGTTATGGTGTTTTGGGAAGTTCGATCTTTCTGAATATGAGATTATTACATTTTATCGGATTTCTACTTGCTTATATGATAGGCTATGCCATCTTCAGGCTTGAACTCAACACGATCATGGAACAAATCTTCAGTCCTATATTTATTAACGCAATAGCAAGGAATTCCAGTGACTATACCACAGCAGATCCAATCCCTGCTGAGATAAAATAGATCACATACTGATAGCCAAATCCTTGAATACTGGTTGGAGCAAAAGTGAATCCATCTATTGTGTTGTAAGTTATTCTGCTGTTATATCCTGCTGCAAAAGCTGCTCCTGCTAGGCCTTGTAAGCAAAATACTGTAAAAGAATGCGTTGACAATATCCCAAACCTCTTGTATAATCTTATCTATATGAAGTTATCGAAAAAATATTGAAGAATGGCTGAAGTAACGCCACAGATTATCGCTAGGAAAGGATAGTAACATAAAAGGATGCTGCACCGATGATTACACCCCCTGCTACTAGAGAATTTAGAAGATCTTTGGCGCGTATACTTTGAAAAGAATCTCCATGTAAAAGCATGCTGATTGCAATAGAGGTCATGATAGCTGTGCTCATCGAGAGAAAAACCGAAACAGGGGCATTGTATCGTGAGAATAAGTTCGAAGAAAATGGTTGATCCCTTCAAAAGCTAAATAAGGCAGCAAGATGAAGATAAAAATGCCTCCAAAGATAGAATGAACAATCGATTCAATATTTCCTTTCAGTTGAACATGACCAATTGATCTTACATGCTTTTTTCGCTATCTGATTGCTAACAAGATTCCAAATGTGACTCCAAAGAAGCCGCCAAAGGTAAATATTGAAAAAGTTCCGAACACATCTTGACCATAGTTAAGAATAATATTTCTGTTTAGTTCATACCCTAGAATTCCAAAGATTGACATAATGAGGCACTCTAATGGCCAACTCTCCCAATCACGCTTCCAAAGGTAACAACCAGCGCAAGCGCACATTTGATGCTGATATGATTGTGTTATTCTGATATAGATTGCTATCCATTGTGGCAAGGAACAAGCTGAAGCCTTTCTTGTCCAAGGTATCATAATAGATTTCATTCTTGTGTATATTTACCTTCGCCCACAGAGAGTTCACCAACGGATAGATTTATATTGATAACGCTGTTATGAGCAGTGCGAAACCAAGTCCACTCCAGATCAAATTTTTAAAATAGCTGAAGTAAAGCCCAAACCCTATATTTGATCACTAGATACCTGCGACTACCAGAAAGGCAAGGAAAATAGCACTCAAGACAGAACTTATATTTGGCAAACCTATGGGAGCTTGGCCAAATATGCCATAAACCACTGATAGAATTATCTGAACAATAATCAACAGTATAGCGAACATCCTTTGGTTTGATTTGGCTCTCTGATTTCGTTTTATCCGCTTTGGCTATCCAGTATCTCCCCCATTATATTTAAATAATTTTGTAATTGTTTTTGGTTTAAAACAGTAGCTTCCTGGTCAAAGCCCACCTAACTATGAACATACCATATTAACAAATTTTGATATCAATACCCATCTTTTATCCATCTTTAGCAATTACATGATATATATATGCTATTAAAATGATGGGGTTGGGGTTGGGGTTGGGGTTGGGGTTGGGGTTGGGGTTGGGGTTGGGGTTGGGGTTGGGGTTGGGGTTGGGGTTGGGGTTGGG
>NW_022205141.1:0-24188 GCF_008831285.2 Nymphaea colorata
CCCAACCCCAACCCCAACCCCAACCCCAACCCCAACCCCAACCCCAACCCCAACCCCAACCCCAACCCCAACCCCAACCCCAAGCTAAATTATATCAATCTATAAAATAAATACATTCTATATGATGAATTCAACCATGCTTCATTTTAGTTAAATCTCTTAAATCTTATATATATTCTCAAACAATGGAGGCAAGCACATAAAACACAATAAACATCAACGCTGCTTTAAGCTGCTACCTTGCAAGAAGGTCGCCCTAGAGCCTCTGCAAAACCAATGCTGCACTATTATCGTCTGTACCACGTGCATCGGACCCAATTGCCTTCATTGCAAAAAACCATGTGCGTATCTAAAGTCACCCTTTCTCGAGCATCTCTACAAAAACATCACGATTCTATGCCCCTTTAAGTGTAAGGCTGAACTGACTCTATTCATGTTGAAAACTCACATGGCTGGATGCCTCGAAGCCACTATGGAGTGCCCATTTTGCAAGGACAAAAACATCAAAACCGTGCTCTTTCCATAGCACATGGGGGTCAAACACGAGGAGGAGTGTTCCAGACTTCTAATATAGTTCCATCGGGTCAAATAGCCGCCCAAAAGTGAGGCGGTCCTGCCTCAATAAACAAAAATAAGCCCATTTAGATTCGGAACTAAGGACTCTCCTCGCATCTCCAGCATTGGGAGCTGATATGCGGAGGAAAGATGAAGCAAAGTAGCAACTTATTTGACAGTACCAGATGCAGCGTCGAATATGGCAGCTGCAACAATTGTATGGCTCTGGACAAGGAAAGATTGGGCCTCCCCTAAAACTGCATCCTTAACCAAGAAGGAAGGATATGCTATTACATTCCCCAGATCAAGAAGGTCGGCTGTGGAATAAATAGCACTGGTATAAACTTTGGCGGTGCTGCTTTTTGCTGCAATGGAGTAATGACATGCGTACCGTGCCAAACGACAATAGAACTAATCAACAAAGGTTTCTATAGACAGCTTCTCAATGACCAACCTCAAACGATCCAATGATGCTTCTATATTTATCCCTCTTTCATATTTGAAAAATCTAACTTATGCTTTCTCCCGATCTAATGATAAACTGATCCAAGGCTACATTGTTTCATATCATGCTATTATTTCTCGCTTTGATGTCCTCTTCCATCTGTACGCGTATCTGTCGGTAATGTTCGATCATTCTCTGTTTGTGTTTTTTGCCATCGAAGTGTTATCTTCTGGTCTGGGGGGAGCTGTTCTTGAGGAAGATGCCGCAGTACTCGCAGTAAAACTTCTTGCTCATAATTATAATAGATTGTGATGGACGTATATATATATCCCCTATCAATGCTTATACATTTGATTCTTATCCATATCCAAACACACCAAAGGCGGACTTTCGCCAAGATAACCCCTAAGGACATAAAGGGAATTCCTATTTTAGAAGAAGAGATGGTCAGAGATGGACGGCGAGATGGACAGCGCCTACGCGGCATTCTCATACCATTCGAAGTATTGAATATAACTAATGATGCACGGGCATGCGGGAAGCCCAGCAGGCCTAATACAGACATTTGCACCCGTCTATTGGTCTCCTTACGATCAAAAGTTGACTCTCGAGATCATCATCACAAATAGTATATTGATATCCTGATTAAGATGGATCAAGATGAGGAGAAAAGAGGGCGATTATCCATATATAAATCAGGAGGAGGAGGGTCAGAGATAGTTGAGGCAATTCTTGCATTTGCATTTTAGGGAGCAGCACTAGCCGTTTTGGAAGCATTCGCAGTAATTTTTCAAGCACTCGCTTTTGGAGCACTTGCAGCCTCCCTCATCGACGGCGGAGGAGGAGTTCTGGTTGGACGCGTGGCGTTCTTGGAGGATATTTTGGCAATTGGTGCAGGAGCAATCTGAGGAGCATATCTGTCCGCGGGAGAAGCACTCGCAATATCTGGCCTCGCACTTGGACTTCGAGCATTTGCATTTGACGATCTTTGCTGCTGCGTTTTTGGGTTTCAGTTTGAGCAGGTTGTAAAAGCGATCGTTATCTGCATGAAATAATGTCTACATAATGCTATGGAATTGAGGTCATCTAGCACGTAGGTGGGCGAGGATTAGTACATGGAGTATTGGTTAATTTCCAACCTGTCCGCTAGTATTTTTCTGCGGAGGCGTTGGAGGGGTTTCTTGGGTGGTGGCAATGATGATTGGAAATGTCTTTTCTCGCCCGGGGGCTCTTTTTTGCCTAAAATTAGAATTAAAATGGATAAAAAAGTATTTAAGAGGATTACCTATCGGCTTTGTGGACCTGATACCGCACACGGCACCTGTGACCTCTTTTTTCATCTGAAGTACGAAGATAAAATATATTTATAAGAGCGCAAAAAGAATTATTCAAATTAACATTGTGATAAAGCTGCACTTATCTCCTTTGGAGGACACCTAGGGAGTGATGTAAAAATCCCTATTTTTGAAGAAAAAATCAATGGCATCTGTTTCAATGCTGATTTTTCATATTTTTTAAAAGAAGCGATTTTTAGTAGATTTTGGCTCACTCTCTTCAAAATCCTTTGAAAATGGCTCCAGCAAGAAAACGAGTCATTTTTTAATGGTTTAAAATGTTTTCTTGGGTAATAATAAACGAAAAATGCATATCTGTGAAATCGTGGTTAATCATTAAAAGTGGTCCAATATTAAACATTCCCCTTACGCACATTAAAAAATAATTAGAAACAAAATGACATCTCTGGGAAGCGGGGTTTGATCATCGAAATCATTTTTGGCACTTTTGGGAAGTTTTGATATGTATTGAAAAGGGTTTTTGTGGTTTAGTTATTATTTGATGGGTTATATATTAAGAAAATATAAGTTTAGACCAGCCAAACATCCATATACTTTTGCGAAGCTTTAGTTTTTTTGTTTTTTTGATAATGGCAACAAAAACTGCACCCTCTCACTTTTTCCTTTGCTATTTGCGGAAATTAGATATGCGATAAATGGAAGTTAGATTTGGATTACTTCACATGGTTCCTGTATGTTTAAGCCTCTAGAATTGAAAGAAATAGCAAAAAGAAGGCCATTTTGCTGTTATAATCAAAAGTGATTAAAACCCATGTTGAATAAATATTCTGAAATTCTTTCATCTTATCATTTTGAACCCTAAATGCATAAAATCGAATGGGATACAAGCTATCGTTCTTAATATTGCGGCTATGAGTCGGATATTTTATACAGTTAATCGTATATGGACATAAATGGCCATTATAACTGCCAAAATGCCTTTATATTATTACTTGACATAAACATCAATAAGGTAAAGTCTTAGGCTTGAAGTTAAAGTAGATTTTCTTCGGTTTTTTCTCGATCATAGCGTGTACGTTGGCCTGTTTGAATTTTTTCGCATGAAGTCCTAAATTCTACCCATAAATACTAATTGTCTCGATATGCATTGGAAAGCTTTTGGAAAAGATAGATTAATCTTGAAGATAGGCGGTACTCTGTCTGGGACTAAGTTATTTGATTAAATACTCATCAAGAAGAAGTTTCTTCAGTTAGGGAAAATAAAGATGGCTTAAAAATGTTGGATCTATTATCGGATTATCCATCAAGGCAAGCGTTTGCAGAGAACGAAGTTATGCCTTTGCAAGGGACAGTATATTGGTGATATGATTGAAACTGAGATGGAGCTATTGGAGTGATGGAGCTATCAGGTTCCTGATTGATTCGATCGATGAGATATTGTTATAGCCTATATGAAAGAAATTTCACTGAGTTGCATAAACAAGGTGGGCCAAAACGATATATGGCTTATCTATTTGATTATCTTTGGCTCAGCATTATGGTCTTCATTCTTATATCTTTACTTAACTATAATCTTGTGGCCCAAATCTCAGTCCTTTGCTGAATTTTCTCCTTTACTTTTTGCGTTCCGAATAAACCGCTGCTCAGGATGACCACATCTTTGATTGGAATATCGTCTTACATTACTTATAGATATAATTCTTCAAGAATAGTTATTATTCAAATGATTAATTCAAACGCAAATCCAAATCCCAATTCAACTCTCCTGCAAAGAAAAAACAAAGCTATAAAAGATTGCAAAGAAAAATATGAGAAGATAGTAGGATTGACATAAAAAATGAAGGAGAAAAATGCAGGCATTCGCTAGTAGATTGAAAAATAGTGCGAGCTTATCAATTAAACCCTTGCTAAAGTTAAAACGCGATCCAAGGAGTTCATGAAGAATTGCGCCGATGCACTCACAGAATAGAAGCGAATCCTTAGATAATTTGCGTATCGGAACTGGCCTCATATCTGAAAATGGAAAAATAGGTCCTTAAGTCCATCATGTAGTCAAAGGACAACTAGAAATCCAACAAAGTTGATCTGCATTAGCTTCTAGGCAAAGTATAGCTCTAGAGGACCCTGAGAAGGATCAAAAAATAGCAACTTTAAGAGTAAATTAAATTCCTATAGTCGAATGTGCTAGTGAAGGGAAATTTCATATACAATCCTGCAAGTAGCTTGCTGATCTCGCCTGCAGAAGAGAAGGAGAGCTTGGCAAGGATGCAAAACTTGGTCGATGAGCTCGAGAGAGTGATCAAACTCAGTATTCCTTGTGCAGTTTCTTCGAATAATTCAAATAAATTGGATCTGCTGAACTCTCAATCGACCAGACTAAGCGACTGTGAAAAGATTCTCGAATAGGAGCATTCAAAGCTTCTCAAATTTACGCAATTCATCGAATAAAAGCGAAACCTAGCATAGAAGTTTTCATTTGGGGAACCATATGTCCATCAAGCCGATCCATAAGAAGAAATGGAGAATAGTTATGAGAATTTGACAATAAATGAGCACGAGCTTGATTCAATCCTCGAAATAGACGACATACAGCCTTTAGTTATCAATTTGGAGCATCCATTCAACAGCATAGAATCCAATATCACTTAGCTAAGAGCCAAGGTGAAAAAAATAGAAAAATCTTTATGATTTGTATTGATTGAGAGTTTATTATTTATCTCTATGAAGATGGTGATAATCAATTGATTGATTGATATGATAATATATATTGGAGTAGTGAGAGTCAAATTAGCATATATAAGTTAATCGGAATGTAAGAGGAAAGCTTGCCCGAACAGGCGCCCAGGCCTATCAACTTCCACTATTCCTTCACCTACAGCAAGAACATCCGCGGATGGCAGGAATTCGTCGATACTTTTCGCAAAATACGCTTCGATGAGTCCCTCAACCTCGCATCTGATGAGCAGATTGAAGACTTCTGGAAGACCACCTTGATGAACTGACCCGGAAAATGAAAAAATTTGCATACTGGTGCCCGCCGAAATCACCCTAGGAGGCCAGGAAGAGGGAAAGAGCGAAGTGAAGAGTGAACAAGATGAAAAAAGCAGAACTAGCCTGCCCCCAAAAAGTCTCACAACAAAAAAGGAAAGGGAAAAAAAGCACCGCCTGTCCCCAAGGAAGCCCCTAAAGTAGTTCCCAAAGTGCCGATCAACAAGAAGATCATTGAAATCGGAATCAGGCTAGTGGCTTCAAGTTATCCCAAGTTAGACTACGACTACAGTTCCCTTTTCATCGGAAACTAAAAGCAGTTGCTGATCTATCGCAAGTGCTTTGCCGTTGAAAACTACATTGAGAAATACCGTCTTCCAAATACCGTCATTAATCCATTGACTTAAATTCAAGACTTAGCTGCCGATTTTCATGAACTGAAGGTCTAGAGAAATTATCTCATCTCCACTTTCTAGGCGGAGCAAGTTAAATTGTACACAAGGAAAATCAAAAGCCTTACAGAGGAGATCAACACAGAAATGGAAGCTTTTGCACCGCAATGGAGGGAAATTCTCCACGACTTCGTTTCAAAGAAGAGATGCAGAGATCTGGTCTTGAACAATGCCAGCGTTGAACTGATCAATCTCTTGAGACCCATTTGCCAGTAATGTGGCACAGACATCATCGACCGCTTCGTGGAATGCTAGAACGATCAAAACAAGGATATTTTAATTATCAAGAAAGATGACATAAGACTGATACCCGCTGAGCCCCCATTTATGATGAAGAAAAACCCGAAGAGCCAGTATACGAATACGTCGTGCCCGAGAAACAACCACAACCACCCAAGGACATCAGGAATATGGAGTTTCTGGGAATCAACCTAGCCAGCCATTCATACACATACAGATTCTAGCTGAAACATGCTGAACAATGGGACATGCACGAAGGGATTTTCATTCGGTCAGAGCACGGATAAGAAAGTTACGAGCTCAACATCAACATTCCTTCTGACTGCTTGGAGATGAATGTCGACATCCATCCATACGCATTGGGTAAAAACTCTTATGAAATCTATGTCTGGAATGCTCAAGGATTCACAAAGAGCACATAGAAGATTGTGCTTTTCAACTAGCTTGAACTGTCGAACCTAAAGAGGGAAACTCTTAAAAATCATAAGTTTTATTTACTTGGGAGAAGTGAATATGGATTGAAATACACGTCGGACATCAAAGAACAAGAGAAGGAAATGATTCAGTTCCCTTACAATGCAAAACAAATATCGATTGCGAATGGAGCAGCCCTATGTGATGAGTTCGGAGAAGTTGGAGGCTGGGGATTGATGTATTACCCATCAGAATTCCCAAAGATTTAAGACAAGGAATAGCCCACCGAAGAAACTCTTGACAAATATGCATATCGGATCTAGACTCCATCCCTACTTTTAGAGAAAAAATACATCAGAAAAGTTAGCTGTGGAAATGGCTATTGCCTCATGCTCAGCATCTTCGGCTCCATGTACAGCATGGGCACCAACTAATACGGACAACTTGGTTTGGGAAACTTCGACAACGGAATGCAGAACATAGACCCTCGCTAAATTTGCAAATTTACCAACGAAAGCAGTCCTTTCATAGTCGACATAAAAGCAAGTGCTTCAGGCGCTTCATTCGCTCTATGCAGCAAAGGCAACCTATACCGTTGGGGATTCAACCAAGTCTCGGAAACAGATCTGCCCATTTTCGACCGTTTCAACAGCATCATCAACTACAGTTCCATACCGATCATCTACAAATGGTGTGATCCAACCAAAATCAAGTAGAAATTCATTTATTTAGGAGCTGCTTCATCCAAGAGCCAGTCAAGCAGATTTAGACAGGAAATGGCTTCTACTTTGCCCTGGGAGAAAAGGGAGTGCTTTACGGCTGGGGGATATGCAAATATCTCGGAATCAACGATCTTTATGATCTGAAGGAGAAAATGGTCCTTGATATCGTCAACCCAATCGCTGTCATGAAGAACATTGCCTTAGTATCAGTTGGTTTTGAACATACCATCGCTATTACGACTGATAACAGGGTGCTTGCTTGGGGAAACTTGAGTCATGTTTCTCAAAAATACCACTAATTTTCAAAAACTCCACTTGATATTAGTGAGGAAATCGGTGATTTGTCAAACATCAAGCTGATCAGAGCGGGCAAGAACTTCACAGTGTTCGTTACAAGGCAGGACAGGTTGAAAATCGTGGGAAAAACAGCGAAATTCGACCAAAATGAGTACGATTTGAGTTTCCGCGTGAAGGATGTTGCGTGTGGTGAAGAGGAATTGATAGGCATCTTGGAGGAGGAAGCAAAGTGATCCAATCTATGCATTTGACTCTATTTATCAATGATTAATAATATTTTTTTGCATATTTATTTCGTACTGATTTTTACCAATCTGTAAAATTGGTTGATTCTTGCTGTTGCAAATTGTTGATAAAAAACTAAAGAAGGATCAAGAGAGCCATTTTGTTCCGAGTTTCTACATTTTTACGCGTCAAAGAAGCAATATGGAAACTCTTAGGCTTATTTTATCTTTATTTTTCTTCAATTATGCTCTCTACATGCATGATAAAGGGCCGAGTATCAACAGATATCCCTATCTTTTATATCAAATCCATTTTCTCTTCGATATTACCGATCTTTTCCTTTGATTCTGTCTCTCTATCATGGATCTATAATGCTTCTGGGTCACACTGCCTATAAATTATAATTAATTTAATTAATAAACATCAAAATTACGAATGTTTTTAAAATCATTCCTCCACTTTTATTTGATTGTGTCTTTTTCTAATATGCAGGTTTAGGGCTATCTTCGACGAATAGGAATTGTTGCATTGCTAATGCGTGCATTTATATTTTTTCTAAAGCCAAACTCTCCGTTGTGTGTATTTTCTTTTTGTGACTTCATGATTAGTGGAAGATTTCTTCTTCAGTTCTGCATTCTCAGAGTTGGTTGCCATTTTTTCCTGGGCGGTGGCATCGACGATGCTCTGGAGGCGTGCGTTCTATTGGAGGAGGTATTGCCTTTAAGCCAAAACTTGAAAATAGGCTTGGTTCAAGGAAAAAATATTCTGGATGGTTGGGTCGTAGGTGAGGGATATGCCGATTGAATTGAAGATAGGGGTCTTCTCTTCTTAGCTCATATTATTAATTTATATAAATTTGAGCGTATTTAACTCTGACATTTATTATCAAGATCAGGAACAACTTCATACGCCTTGAAAACGAATATTGATCAATAAAATTGCTTAAATAACATCAATTAGTTATTGTGGACTCCTCCAGTCACCCATATATACGATAATTTGCATTCTTTCTTTAGAAATAAAAAAACGGGGTTATTTTGAAATTCTTTGACTTTTCACTACGGGAATTCAATTACTGAGCAGTCCCCGAGGTCGGCCGTGTCGGGATCTCCAAGAAAATGGGTATTCTTTTGTTAAGAAGTCGTTGGCTGTAGATGTGAAAATAAAGTGTATTAGCTTTTTCTGTTAGGGGATTAGGTTGGTAATAAAATATCGAATTGCGAAAAGGTAGGTTGTGGAGTATGGTTGAAATATCGCCAAAGGATCTGTTATTACTTCAAAAGATCTCATTTTTTGCTTACCGAAAACTTATATCAAAATATTGGGCTTAGAATAAATAAAAAAGAAGTTTTGTCTGATATAAAAATTGGTTATTGGAATTTGATTATGGGCTTACAATTGTTCCCTTCTCCCAAATCCACAGTTCTTTTATTCAACGCTCAAATATTCCTTCTCCTGGCCTTGGATTTGAATCCCGTGACCTTTATTATTAGAAATTCACGAAGACTCTCAGTAAAATTTGTAAAGATGATTCGGGGGGAAGCTCGGCCCTTCCCTGAGGACCGTGTGCGGTTCATAATGCAGAACAAGCTATATGTTGTCCGAATATAAAGTTTTGATATGCTTTCAGGTAAACTTTATTGGAAAATTATCATTTCTTATAATACCTCTCTTGTTTTTCGTAAAGGCGCACCTCTGCGTGCAATTATTCGCGAAATAATATAAAATTATGTGTAGATGATAAGAAAAATAGAGTTTAGCTTTCCCTATTTAAGCTTTCGATATTAATTAATAAATAAACATCATTATATACTATGCTTCTCAGGAGAGAACTCCAAAATGACACTCCTTTCCTCCCTCATGGTCACCTCGTGTCTGTATCTGTTGATTTCCTGCAACAATTTATGATTTTTGATTGTAAGCCGGTCAATTTTTCTCTTCAATGATTCGTTTTTCTTCGTGATGGTCAAGATCTAAGCCTAGCATCTCTGCTTGTCGAACCGGTACTTCTTGAGCACGTCGATTTCGATCTGGAATCTCTTTAGTTGGTGTTAGTAATGCACTATCTTCTATTAGAGGTCAAATATCTTCTCGTTGTTTTAATCGTAGGCCAAAATGGGAAGAGAATCTATCGTGGAGATGTTGCGATCTTCATGCGAGGTGGATATGGATTTTATTGATTCATAAATGGTCTAATTAGCCTGTTCTTTATATAACTCGCGCTCTAGAAAGGCAATCTTAGCATTTTTTTATTAGATTATCTTCTATTTCTCACCTAAAAGTTGGCTTATTTCCAATATCTCTGTCTTTAGGTCGAGCACCAGCTTCTAATAAAATTATATTTCCCCATTTTTTGCCATTTATGGCTAATTTTTCTTTTATTTTAGTTTGGATTCATTACTAGATCCTTTGTCTGCTTAATTGCGAAGCATTGATGACCGTGGTGATAGGCATTTTTTGATTGATCGATAATCTATCTCTTTTTCTCTTTATTTTGGCCCGATATTCATAGCATTGCTAACTGTTTTTTAGCCTTGCTATTTCAAAATGCTTTTTTATGATTCGTTCAGGCAGCTCTCGTCTATTGCTTGAAAATATGCTATCTTTTTAGGTGAGATGAAGCATATGCTTTCCTCCAGGCCAGTCTTTGTCCTCCTATTGATGATGGGGCTCTTATTGTGGGCAAGATGTGTTTGTTTATTTTTATGGGGGATGTTGAGTTCAGGGTTATTTTTGATGTTTTTGATGGAAGGATGTTCGTGGCTGGAAATGTTCCGCATGCTTCGAAAACTAATAAAATCAAATATTATATTATTTCGAAATCAAATTGGATGATAAATGACCCCAGGGTGTCAGATCCAACAGAATAGAGGCAGTTTTGCTTTAAAAATCAATATAAATCATGTTGAAGGGGAAATGGCTTTGTTTTTTTCATTTTTCACTGAGTCGTTTGTGAATACAGTCGTTACCGTCAAAGATCCTTCTTCTTTTTATGGCGGATTGCCTTGCCGGAAGCTTATTCTATGTCTTTTCATCTCTTTTCTTTTTTTAGGTGAAGTAATTCTCCATCAATACTTTATTCATTCTTCTTTACTACAATTATTTTTCTATTTCTTATTATCTTTTATCGTTCTCATCAGTTTTTACTAAATCCTTATCGATGATGAAGTGTGTGGGCATGAGATAATAGGGAGTTTTGGTTATCTTCTCATCCTTATCCTAGCTTTCATTCTTTTTTTCAGAACTGCCGCGGCTGTTTCTAAAGATATTGATCCTTTATTTGGTCTTGGATATGTTGAGTCCAACCAAAAACTTCAGAATCGTCTCTTTGAGAGCATTGGTTCTCAAATCATTATGATCTCCCTTCACTAGCTATATCTTCTTATACGAAGTTGCCCTCTAATAAAGCAATTTTGTATGCTGCACGTTTACAAAGGTGTCATGCAAGCTGCCAACAAAGAAAATCGGACATTTCACCTTAGATATGACTGATAGCGGTTTTAATTTTCTTATGTTGAAATCTGTCATTTACTTTTTCCAAACATTCTCCTCTATGTGGCTCTGGATGCTATCGATAACGGTATCGACTAGAAAACTTGGCAGGATGGGGATGTAGTCGTCGCTAAGTTCATTCACTAAGACTTAGAGATCGCTAAAGGAGTTGTCGGAAACGATGGCTTTTATACCACCGTATTTGGCAGCGTAGAAGATAGCAGTAGCTGCACCCATGCTTCGTCCCCAAAGGACTACATCCCTCACCCCATATCGTTCCCTCACCTGGCTTAGGACAGAATACACATCTTACTTCTAATTGTATCCCAGGGTCACGTACTGGCCTTACGACCTACCGCATCCTGCAAAGTCGAAGGCGAGCAGGTCGTAGTAGGGGAGGAAGATATCGATATAATTCTTGCTGCGTCCGGATAGAAATACATGACCAGTCTGCAAGAGCTATTGGCGTGCAGGAATACCAGCGTTTCCCTTGCTGTGGGTGCAAACTTATCCCTGATGAAGGAGCACTGCAGCTCCAAGCCGCGATTATTGATGACAGAGAAATCGTCTCTTTGGTATGATCTGTTTCTGAGTTCGATGTTGGGCGAGCCTGAGTGGAGGATATGCTACCTAGTTCCTCGGGGGAATAGTGGGATTTGGGCGGTCGGACAATGCAATTGGCCAATTTTTATATGATTCCGAAATCCATCGTTGCTTGGTTAATAATAATATTATCGGCCCTGGCAATCATACGCAAAGTACATACAAAATCACACGAAATCAGCCTGGGCCTGCATCAGCATCCTCTGCAGTTCCTGCGAGTTCTCATTCTCATGCTCCACGATCCTCCTGGGAACAGTCAAACTGTTTTGTTGTATAAGTTTGATCCAAATAGCAGCCTCCAGTTCGATGATCCTCGCATCTTCTTCTACGGATTCGGAGAGAATCTTGATGATGAGCTGGTCCTTGGAGGATTGGATTTAGAACTATTGTGAGCTGAACCAGTTGTACATGAATTGGTAGATCATGTACTTGTTGGGAGAGAAGCCAATGGTGAGGAAGACCTGGTGGACGTAGGGATCGACATCCCCCTTGAATTACTTGAGACAGGCCAGGTTCACCATCATGTTCATCACGTAACCGTAGTACTAGGAGCGCAATGGCCAAATCACCGAGATTAGCTCGCACTGCTTCACCAACTCGTAGGTGAGGTCGTACTTGCTGTCGATGAAGATAACGTGGTCCACCATTATCAGTATCTTTTGGATGATTTCGGTTGGGCACTCCTTCAGCCGAAGCAAGTTCACGAGGCCCTTCCAGTCCACACGGTTCAACCACTTGTGCTCCTCCGTTAATTGCTCGATCAGCAGTCTCAGCACTTCCAGACACTCTCGAAGCTGAATCCGACGTCTTGATCCTCCATGAAATTAGAGCGCATGTAGTAACTCACCGACCTATTCGCCACCTCGAAGCAGACGTCCAGGTGCTCCAAGCTGAGGTTAAGCGGGATTTCTGTGCCTTCTCTGCCTTGCTGTTTGGCCTCATATGCCGACCGCTAAATCTCCAGCAGGTAGTTCTTGATCATGATGATGAAGTTGATGGTGAGGTCATCGGTCGGCTGCACCTGCAGCTTAGATATCGCGTAGAAGGGAGCAGAGATGTTGAATACGCTGTCCCGCATGTTGTTCAGCACAGAGAATAGTCTACCCTCGCCGGATGTGCTCACCACGATCATGTGAGTCATTATCGCCATTATCTAACTGGGGAAATCAGTACGCGTGACAGGTGGTGGTGGTCAAGGGCGGACAGCCGATGCATACTCCGAGAAAGGGCAGGAGGTCGCTCTGGAGGAACAGGTCTTATCCGAACTCAACCGGTTAGAAGTTTACGGCATACTTCAGCACCCCAACGCCGCCCTCGACAGTTCCTGCAACAGCCTGTGTACATTTGCGTTTACCCATTCGAGCACTGATCCCTGTTGGCGCTGACTACGCTCTTGACGATATTGCCGAGCATGCTTCCCCTCAGGAAGACTTGATAAATTTCCGAGCGCCTCCAGTTGAGGATGCTGTTCTTGCTGGCTGCTTTCTTGAGAGCGGCCTGGACGCTGCAGATGAGGGGTACGATGGCGGCGTAGTGGCCGCTCGCCAGGGATTGTGCGAGCAGCTGTTACTCTCTCTTCCACTGCTGGTAGATCTCGGCCTCGCTGCCGCTCTCCTCCTCGGTCTCGATTGCGTGTGGGTGTTCCTGGCGGGGAGGAGGCGGCTGCGGGTGGTTCTCGATGACTCCTTCCTGGGTGTGGGCTTGCAGCAAATGTTCTCGCTCTACTGGAAGTAGCTCTCCAGCTGGTTCCTCCGTATTTCCTTGTGGAAGATCTGCAATTTTTGACGCATGTAGTTTATATTATTATGGAGGTAAGCAAAACAATCGTAGGCTGCTCCCGCCTCCTTCACAATTACACGTTAGTTTTCTATAGAATTGAGCAAAAAGTTGGGGGAAAACTTTTAATCAAGAAAAAGTTGTCCCTTAAGGATATCAATGATCTTTTTGCGGGCTATGATTATGACCAATGAGTGAACCTGAGTTGAAAAGGTGGCATCTATTCGTGGAAAGAAAGGTCTTTGGTACAATTTGACTTTTCCCTTTGGTGATTCGATTATTTGTTATATAATAACATCTGGCTGACTATCCATCCAACAATAAAATTCAAAAATAGGCAGATAATTTTTTCTAACCTTTTGCGAGAAACGCAGGAAAAAGTTTATTATTGAAAAATTTTATGGAATTATTTCCATTGATATTTTATCCTTAAAATTAAATGGAGCAAAACTGACCAAAATCGTTTCTCTCTTACATAGAGGGCTCATTTACATTATTATCAGGACGATTCCTCTCCTTTCAATTCCTAACTTCTCCAAAAGCAACAAAAGTATGCAATAAGAAAATAATAGTTAAATTAACTTTATATTACAAATACTCCACTGGCCTTCCTGCTGTCCCTGGCCTTCCACATGAACCGCGACCCTTAAAATGTGAACGATTGCTATCTTTAGATTATAAACTATCATTTCCCAATCAGCCGATAATACTCCAATCCTCCGCTCCAGCTTGTGAAGTTTCAGCACCAAGTATCGCCTAATTTTAGGTGCTAATTTTGCTTGTTCTGAGAATGTTGCTTGAGGTTAACAAGGTCCCCACGTAATCCCCCTTCAGGAAAAGCTTCATCAAGATTCTGCAGACCTTGTTATAGAACTACTGCTCCTCACGACTGAAGATGCCCCCTTGGAATCAGGGAATTCTGTGACCTCCTGGACCGAATGCTTAGTCTTGTGGAAAGGGGTGTTCCCTTGACATAGGCCTGATATGAATAGAACTTCTTTACCGAAAAGCTTGAGTCCTTGGTGAGGTGGGAGATGATTCTTCCCACTGTTTTTCCCGATTTATTGGTCCTCCTGATGAAAGATAGCAGAAGGTTGACGTTGTTGGGCAGTATGTTGCGGTTGACACCTTAATGGGCTATAGTTTTCCTATTTTTCCTTTGAAAGCTTTCCTTTTCCATCTTTGTCGGCCTCTAAATCCTACGTTTCGGCCTTTACTTGATTTCCTCCTAGTTTTGGAAGGGCGGCTGTTCTGGCTAGGCGTTGGGGACAGTTGTTGGTGGTGTGTCTATGCTGTGAGCGTGTTATTGGTGTCTGTGCATAGAAAAGTATAGTCTACGGAATGGATAGTCACAATTGGCGCGAAGTAGAAGTAGCTGAAGGTGTGGTGGAGTAATCAGTGGGATGATAATGTAAAATCTGGTAATTTCCATGTGATTGAGCTGAACTTCTGAACTGCCTATAGGTATTATAATAGCGGAGGATTTTTTTAGAGATTTAGCATGAATTTTGAGTCCACACGTAAAAGATCAGCGAGCAATGACCCCCTAAGGATGCAGTAGAAATATGTCTCTATGAATTAGCACAGGATAAAAAAGACTTGCCATGCCAGTCTTACCCCCAATTGAAAAGAAATATTCTTGCTTTTTCTTATATCCAAAAGATAATAATGTTGCACGAACTGGCCAGATAGCTCTATAAGCATATTTTGCACAGTATTTTGAATAAGTATGGCAATTATAAACTTTTTCTATTTCCACTTTGGCATTTGAAGCATTTTGCACTCGAGAATTCCTTTAAAAATATGGAAAATTTGCTTTTCGGTGAAATTTCGGTCCATTACGGCTCATTACTGCTCAAGATCTGCTTAAACTATAATATAGCCTTTCATATTTCTTTCTGTCGCCGAATTCCTCTCCATTTTCAAATAATTATCAATTTTCAAAATAGTTATACGCATTTTCGTTGATTACTACCTCAGTCCAAAAGTGGATTATTTGGGCCGGAAGGAATTATGATTTGTGGTGGAGTTTACATGAGAGAGAATAATCCTTTCTACAAAAAATAGATAAAATAAATTAAAAAATGGGTTCAAATTTTAAAATGATAAACTATAAATAACGGTGTAATTTTATTGGAAGTGTTTGAGATAAAATACTTAACGTGGAAAAAATAAAGAGGCAAAAAAGATAACATTTTATCTTCTTTCTAGATTTTATAAAGACAAGACATACTGAAACTCATGATCTAGCCCTTCAAACTTGTTTGCATATTTTTATCATTTTCTTTTGGACTAAAAGCAACATATAATCTTTTGATTAACTCTAAATGATGAGCACAAGGACAAATGATAAATACTTTATAATGATATTCGATGCTTGACTTAAAAACCGAACCGTTTTGGGTGATTTTCCACCGATTTTTGAGGATTCAATAAAAAAATTTAAAATAAAAATGAGATGAAAAAGTAACGAATGCTTACTGGAGCCAGATACCAAATAAAAACAAATTGAAATGATAAATTAGGGGTGTTTGGCTCATCAATTCAAAGAAAAAACGCATAAAAACAGCCAAACTTTCTTAAGGGACGCAAGGATAAGACAGCTGAGGTCACTGGTAGGGCTTCGGTACGGGAAACGCATTATTACATATGGAGGATCACTGGGGATTCCCAATAGACAAGCCAACACTCAAACCAAGCCCATCCCAGAGCCGATAAATACCAAAGGCCTTCCGCAATTTTGGTGGAGCTGCGACCATCGGATTCCTCAGGAAAGCCGACCACTAGTTGGCTTTATGCTTCTCTGCTGCCGGTATGGAATATCAATCATATAGGAATATGATTTAATGCCTTATCCTCCATCATCCATCCGAATTTAAATCCCATATATTATATATAATCCGACCAAGACGAATCCCCCCAATGCAGGACGCACCATAGCTCGGGATCAACCAGCACACGTACGGACCCCTCACCCAGAATAACTAATTTCAACGGAGTCCAGTCCAGCAAGGTCACCGAAGTGTTCCTCGGGCGGAAGCGTTCGCCTGCAAGTACGACCCCAGCAACGATTTAATTGCTTTCGGGTGCAACAACGGCGCCAAACTGCTTTACGCCATCAAAGAAAGTACGGACCGCTCCATTAAGAAAGCGTCACTGCCACCGTCGAATGTCCACTGGAGTAGCCGGCCACCTGCGTGAAGTAGCTGCGGTATAATAAAGATGGAGGCCGACGGTAAACACGAAGATAAAGGTCCTGGGCGTTACCAATACGTACGAGCTGCTGGATGTAGGGTCGGAGTCTTCGACTACTATCACGTCCCATCGATGAAGAAGCTTTTCTCCATTGAGGAAAAGGATAGCTCCCTTCATTCTGATTTTATATGGTTCCGAATCCCATCGTTGCTTGGTCAATAAAAGTATTATCCGCCTTGGCAATCATACTTAAAATACATACAAAATCATATGAAATCAGTGTGGGCCTGCATCAGCATCCGCCGCAGCTCTGCGAGTTCTCATTATCGTGCTCCACGATCCTCGTGGGAACAGCCAAACTGTTTGCTGGGTTAGCTTGGTCCAAATGAAACAGATTCCAAGCTGAGGCTCAGCGTGGCTTTTCTGCCCTGCCGTTTCGTCCCATGGTTCTCCAAGCGGGACAGCCGATGCATACTCCGAGAAAGGAGAGGAAATCACCCTGGAAGAAGACACGGTATATTCTCCAGCTGACGATGCTGTCCTGCTGGCTGCCTTCTTGAGGGCGGCCTGGAGGCTGCAGATGAGGGGTACGATGGCGGCGTAGTGGCCGCTCGCCAGGGATTGTGCGAGCAGCTGTTACTCTCTCCTCCACTGCTGGTAGATCTCGGCCTCGCTGCCGCTCTCCTCCTCGGTCTCGATTGCGTGCGGGTGTTCCTGGCGGCTGCGGGTGGTTCTCGATGGCTCCTTCCTGCAGCAAGTGTTCTCGTCTCTACTGGAAGTAGCTCTCCAGCTGGGTCTGCGTATTTCCTTGTGGAAGATCTGAGTCTTTGACGAAAATAGTTTTATTATTACGGAGGTAAGAAAAAATCATGATAGGTAGCTCCCAACATCCAAGGAATTTTCTGATGGTTTTGTTTAGAATTAGGCAAAAAGATGGGGTAAAAATTTTAAACAAGAAAAAGTTGTCCCCTAAGGATATCGATCATTTTTTGCGGAGAATGATAACGGTCGGTGGCTGAACCTAAGTTGGCAATCTAGGATCCATTAGTCTAAAGGCAGGCCTTTGATGCAATTTTATCTTTGGCTTTGGTGATTTGTTTAATCGTTATATTATGACATCTGGTCGGTTATCCAATAATAAAAAATGAAAAATATGCAGATAATTGTTTCTCTCTTTTTGTGAGGAAGTCCAAAAATTATTTAATATTTTAAATTTTTATAAATTGCCGTCATTGATATACTATCCTTAATATTTTATGGACCAAAATCGACCAAAATCGTTTCTCTCTTACATAGAGGCCTCACTCAGATTATTATCAAGTCGATTCCTCTCCTTTTCATTTCCTAACTTCTCCAAAAGCAACAAAAATGAAAAATTAAAATAATAGTTAAATTAAAATTACATTACGAATGCCCCACTGGCAACCCTGCTGCCCTGGCCTTCCGCACCAGCAGCGAACCCCTAAAATGTGAAAGATTGCCTATATTAGATTATAAACTATCATTTCCCAATGAGCCGATAGCACTCCATGGCCTCTGCGCCGGCCTTGTGAAGTTCAGCACCAAGTACCGTCTAATTTTCAGATGCTATTTTTTGCTTGTTCTGAGAATCTTGCACGAAGTTAGTAAGGCCCCCAGGTACTCTTCCTTCAGGAAGAGCTTCACCAGGATCCTGCAGACCTTGTTATAAAACAGCTGCTCCTCAAGACTAAAGATGCCCCCCTTGGAATCGGTGAATTCTGTTACCTCCTGGATGGAATGCTTCGTCTTGTGGAAAGGAGTGTGTTCCTTGACATAGGTTTGGTAGGAATAGAACTTCCTGGTCGTATAGCTTGAGTCCTTTGTGAGATGTGATATAATCCTTGTCACTGTTTTCCCGATTTGTTGACCCTCCTGATGTAAGAGAGCAGAAGATTGAGATTGTTTGGCAGTATGTTGCGGTTGGACACCGTAATGTACTATAGTTTTTATTATTTTCCTCTTGAAAGCTTAGCTTCTCCGTCTTTGTCACCCTCTAAATCCTACGTTTCGGCCTTTTCCTTGATTTCCTCCTAGTTTTTGCAGGGCAGCTGTTCTCTCTAGACGCTAGGGGTAATCCTTGGTAAGTTTCCCTGTGTTGTGAGCGTGTTATTGGCACTTGTGTATGGAAATGTCTGGTCTATGGAAAGTATAGGGGTAATTGGGGCGAAATAGAAGTAGTTGAGGGTGTGGGTGGGCCAATCAATGGGATAGTAATGTAGAATCTGATAGTTTTCCATGCAGTCGAGCTGTAGTTCTGAACTGTTTTATGGTATTATTATAGATGAGGAATTATTAGAGATTTAACACCAATTTTGAGCCCGCATGTTAAAGATCATCGAGCAGAGATCCTCCAAGGATATAGTAAAAATATGTTCCTATGAATTAGATGTGGACTAAAAGGACTTACCGTGCCGGTCTTACCCACAATGAAAAAGAAATATTCTTGCTTTTTTTATATCCAAAAAGAGAAAAATGTCGTAGGGACTGTCGAGATGGGTCCAACGATGTTGTTTATACAGTATTTTTGATGAATATGGCAAGGATAAACTTTTACTATTTCCACTTTGGCATTGGAAGCATTTTTACACTCGAGAATTCCTTTAAAAACATGGAAAATTTTTGAATTTACGTCGAATTTCGGTCCATTACGGCTCATTAATGCTCAGCATCCGCTTGGACTATAGTGTAGCACTTTTATATTCTTTTCTACCGTCGAATTCCTCTACATTATCAAATAATAATCCATAAGTCAAAATAGTTTTTCGCATTTTCGTTGATCATTACCTCTGTCCAAAAGTGAATCATTGAGTCGGAAGGATTTTTGATTTGTGGTGGAGTTTATATGGGGGAGAATAATCCTTTCTACAAAAAAAATAGTAAAAATAAATTAAAAATTGGTTCAAATTTTAAAATGGTAAACTATAAATAACGGTGCAATTTTATTGGACGTGTTGGAGATAAAATATTTAGCATGGAAAAAAATAAAGAGGCAAAAAAGTTAACTTTTTATATTCTTTGGCATTTAATAAAGGCAGGACATGGTGAAAATCATGATCTGACCCTCGAAATGTGTTTCTTTTTTTTCATCATTTTTCTTTTGGACTAAAAGCAACATATTATTTTTGATTAACTCTCAAAAGTGAACATTAAGGCAAATGATAAATACTTTATAATGATATTCGTTGCTTGACGTAAAAATCAAGCCATTTGGATGATTTTCCATCAATATTTTGAGAATTTATTAAAAATTTGAAAAATTAAATGAGATGGAAATTTGATATAAACTTATAGAAGCCAAATGCCAAACAAAAGAAAATCGAAAATGATAAATTAGAGGGTTTTGGATCATCAATTACCAGAAAAAATGAATAAAAATAGCGAAAATTTCTTAAGCGACTCAAGGATAAGACAGCTTGAAAAGACTGATACAATATTGAAAGGGAAAGTGCAATATTTGATATGGAGAATCACTGGCAATGCTCAACATACAAACCAATATTCAAGCCAGGCTTATCTCGAAGCCTATAAATACCAAAGGCCTTCAGCATTTTTTCATGGGGCCAAGCCAATCTAATTCCTTTGTATAATCAATCATTAGTTAGTTTCATGCATCTCCTACGCCGACTATAAATATTAATCAAAAGGGAATATGATTTCAATGCCTTATTTTCCATCATCATCTATCAGAATTTAAATCCCATATATTATATATAATCCGACGAAGACGAATCCCCCCAATGCAGGACGCATCATAACTCGGCATCAGCCAGCACAGTGGGAGTCTTTTACTACTATCACGTCCCATCGATGAAGAAGCTTTTCTCCATTGAGGAAAAAGGTAGCTCGGTACACTGCTGATTTTAATATGATTCTGAAATCCTTCGCTGACTTCGTTAATAAGAGTATTATCCGCCCTGGCAATCATACTTAAAATACATACAAATCATATGAAATCAGCCTGGTCCTGCATCAGCATCCGCTGCCGCTGCAGCTCCTGCGAGTCTTATTCTCATGCTACACGATCCTCGTGGGAACAGTCAAACTGTTTTGCTGGATTAGCTTGGTCCAAAATGGCTTGAAACAGATTCCAAGCTGAGGTTCAGCGTGGCTTCTCTGCTCTGCAGTTTCGTCCCATAGTGCTCCAAGCGGGACAGCCGATGCATACTCCGAGAAAGGAGAGGAAGCCACTCTGGAAGAAGACTATCTCCAGCTGAGGGTGCTGTTCCTGCTGGCTGCTTTCTTGAGGGCGGCCTGGAGGCTGCAGATGAGGGGTACGATGGCGGCGTAGTGGCCGCTCGCCAGGGATTTTGCGAGCAGCTGTTACTCTCTCCTCCACTGCTGGTAGATCTCGGCCTCGCTTCCGCTCTCCTCCTCAGTCTCGATTGCGTGCGGGTGTTCCTGGCGGGGAGGAGGCGGCTGCGGGTGGTTCTCTATGACTCCTTCCTGGGTGTGGGCTTGCAGCAAGTGTTCTCGTCTCTACTGGAAGCAGCTCTCCAGCTGGGTCCTGCGTATTTCCTTGTGGAAGATCTGCAGTCTTTGACGAAAATAGTTTTATTATTACGGAGGTAAGAAAAAATCATGATAGGTAGCTCCCAACATCCAATGAATTTTCTGATGGTTTCTGTAGAATTAGGAAAAAGATGGGTAAAAATTTAAACAAGAAAAAGTTGTCCTTAAGGATATCGATCATTTTTTTTGCGGAGTAATTATGCTTGACGATTTGTCTGTGGTGAGAATACGATTGCCGCTAGTGGGAGGTTAGGTCTTTGGTACATTTGACTTTGCTTTTGTTGATTCGTTTATTTGTTGTATAATAACATCTGGCTGACGATCCATCCAACAATAAAAATTCAAAAATTCTCAGATAACTGTTTCTGACATTTTGCGAGAAATGCAGAGAAAAGCTTATTTTTAAATTTTTAATAAAATTGTTTCGATTGATATTTTATTCTTGAAATTTACAGGAGCTAAACTGACCAAAATAATTTCTTGGTTGCATAGATGGACGATTTGCATTATTATCGACGCCCCTGCCCTCTCTTTCGCTTCTAAGCTTCTCCAAAAGCAAGAAAAGTATGAAGTTAAAAAATAATAGTTAAATTAAAATTACATTACGAATGCCCCACTGGCAACCCTGCTGCCCCTGGCCTTCCGCACCAGCAGCGCACCCCTAAAATGTGAAAGATTGCCTATATTAGATTATAAACTATCATCTCTCAATGAACCGATAGCATTCTATGTCCTGTGTGCCTGCCTTATGAAGTTTAAGGACCAAGTACCGTCTAATTTTTAGGTGCATTTTTGCTTGTTCTGAGAATCTTGCTCGAAGTTAGTAAGGCCCCCAGGTACTCTTCCTCAGGAAAAGCTTCATCAAGATTCTGCAGACCTTGTTATAGAACAACTATTCCTCACGACTAAAGATGCCCCCTTGGAATCGGTGAATTCTGTGACCTCCTGGATGGAATGCTTCGTCTTATTGAACGGAGTGTGCTCTTTGACGTACTTCTGGTATGAATAGAACTTTTTGACCGAAAAGCTTTGGCCCTCGGTGCTCTTAGTGAGATGTGAGATGATCTTGGCCACTGTTTTTCCCGACTTGTTGACCCGCCTGATGTAAGAGAGCAGTAGGTTCACGTTGTTGGGCAGTATGTTGCGGTTGGAACCGTAAGGAGCTATTTTTTTTGATTTTCCTTTGAGGCTTTTCTTTCCTCTTTTGTCGCATCTAGTCCTCCGTTTCGGCCTTTTCCTTGATTCCTCCTAGTTTCTGCAGGGTAACTGTTCTCTTAGGTATTGGGAACGATTGTCGCTTGGTTTGCCTAGGTTGTGAGCATGTTATTGCCGTTTGAGCATGGAGAAGCATGGCCTATGGGATAAGTCAGCGCAGCTGGTGTGAAATAGAGGTAGTTAAAGGTGTGGGTGGAGTAATCAACGGGATAGTAATGTAAAATCTGATAATTTTCATGTGATTGAGCAGGACTTCTGAACTGCTTTATGTTATTATTATAGCAGAGAAACTTTTAGAGATTAGACACAATTTTTGAGCCCGCAGTTAAGGCCTATCGAGCAGAGGCCCCAAGGATAGAGTAGGAATATCCTCATATGTATTAGGACGGATAAAAGCGACTTATCATGCTGGTCTTACCCACCATGAAAAAGAAATATTTTTTGCTTTTTTATATCCAAAAAGGAAATAATGTCGCAGACGGGCCAAGACAGTTTTATCTGTGTACTTTGCACACTATTTTGGGAAATATCCCAAATGCAATCGTTTTTTATTTCCGGTTTGGCTTTTAAAGCATTTTTGAACTTTATAATTCCTTAGAAAATACGGAAAAAATTTGTTTTTTGGTCAGTTTTCGGTCAACTGTGGTTTACTTCTGCCCAGCGTCCGGTTGAGTATATTATAGCTCTTCTGTATTCCTTTCTACCGCCAAATTCTACCCGATTTTCTACTCCGTTTCAACAATAATCAAAAAGCCAAAATAGTCATACGCATATTCTTTGGTCCCTCCTTACGTCCCAAACGGGATTGCGAGAGCCTGAAGGATTTTTGATTTATGATAGAGTTTACGTGGGGAGAATAATCCTTTATACGAAAAAAAAGTTAAAATAAAATAAAAAATAACTCAAATTTCAAAATGATGAACTGCAAAATCGGTGCAATTTTGTGGGGTTGTCGGGATAAAATACTCAACATGTAAAATATTAAAGAGGCAAAAAAGATAACGTTTTATCTTCTCTCGGCATGTAGCAAAGACAGGACACGGTGAAACTCATGACCTGACCCTCAAAATCCATTTGTATATTTTTGTCATTTTTCCAAAGCACCGAATACAACTAAATATTTTTGATAATTTTTAAAAATGAACCGAAAGGCAAATGATAAATATTTTGCAATGATATTCGATGGTTGCCTTGAAAAGTAAGCATTTTCGACGATTTTCCATCAATTTTGCAAAAATTCAGAAAATTTTTAAAAAAATGAATGGGATTCAAATGTAAAGCAAGCCTATCGAGGCCGAGCATCAAAGAAAAACATGTGGGAACGATAAAGCAGAGATGCTGGGCTGATTACTTGCCAGCTAATCCAGAAAAAACGAATAGAAAAAGCCAAACTTTCTTAAGGGACTCAAGGATAAGACAGCTGAGGTCACTGGCAGGGTTTTGGTACGGGAAACGCATATTACATATGGAGCATCACTGGGGATTCCCAATAGACAAGCCAACACTCAAACCAAGCCCATCCCAGAGCCGATAAATGTCAAAGGCCTTTCGCAATTTTCGTGGAGCTGCGACCATCGAATTCCTCAGGAAAGCCGACCACTAGTTGACTTTATGCTTCTCTGCTGCCGGTATGGAATACCAACCATATACGAATACGATATCAATGCCTTATCTTCCATCATCCATCCGAATTTAAATCCCATATATTATATATAATCCAAACCACGACCGAATCCCCCCAATG
>NW_022205142.1:0-20000 GCF_008831285.2 Nymphaea colorata
TATACGAATTAGCTGTTTTTGATCCCTCTGATCCCGTTTCTTGATCCAATGTGGCGACAAGGTATGTTCGTTATACCTTCATGACTCGTTTAGGAATAACCAATTCATGGGGCGGTTGGAGTATTACAGGAGGAACTGTACCAATCCGGGTATTGGAGTTACGAAGGTGTGCCGGGGCACACATTGTGTTTTCTGGCTTGTGCTTCTTGGCAGCTATCTGGCATTGGGTGTATTGGGATCTAGAAATATTCTGTGATGAACGTACGGGAAAACCCTCTTTGGATTTGCCCAAGATCTTTGGAATTCATTTATTTTTATCTGGGGTGGCTTGCTTTGGGTTTGGTGCATTTCATGTAAAGGTTTGTATGGCCCTGGAATATGGGTGTCTGATCCTTATGGGCTAACCGGAAAAGTGCAACCTGTAAGTCCTTCATGGGGCGCGGAGGGTTTTGATCCTTTTGTTCCGGGGGGGATAGCTTCTCATCATATTGCAGCGGGCACCTTGGGAATATTAGCGGGTCTATTCCATCTTAGTGTTCGCCCGCCCCAACGTCTATACAAAGCATTACGTATGGGCAATATTGAAACTGTGCTTTCCAGTAGTATCGCTGCTGTGTTTTTTGCAGCTTTCGTTGTTGCTGGAACTATGTGGTATGGTTCAGCGACTACTCCGATCGAATTATTTGGTCCTACTCGTTATCAGTGGGATCAGGGATATTTCCAGCAAGAAATATATCGAAGAGTTAACGCCGGGCTAGCTGAAAATCTGAGTTTATCGGAATCTTGGTCTAAAATTCCCGATAAACTAGCTTTTTATGATTATATCGGTAATAATCCGGCGAAAGGAGGATTGTTCAGAGCCGGCTCAATGGACAACGGGGATGGAATAGCTGTTGGGTGGTTAGGACACCCTGTCTTTAGAGATAAAGAGGGGCATGAACTTTTTGTACGTCGTATGCCTACCTTCTTTGAAACATTTCCGGTAGTTTTGGTAGATGGAGACGGAATTGTGAGAGCCGATGTTCCTTTTAGAAGGGCAGAATCCAAGTATAGTGTCGAACAAGTGGGTGTAACTGTTGAGTTCTATGGTGGTGAACTCGATGGAGTCAGTTATAATGATCCTGCTACTGTGAAAAATATGCTAGACGTGCCCAATTGGGTGAAATTTTTGAATTGGATCGCGCTACTTTGAAATCCGATGGTGTTTTTCGTAGTAGTCCAAGGGTTGGTTCACTTTTGGACATGCTTCGTTTGCTTTGCTTTTCTTTTTCGGCCACATTTGGCATGGTGCTAGAACTTGTTCAGAGATGTTTTTGCTGGTATCGACCCAGATTTAGATGCTCAAGTGGAATTTGGAACCTTCCAAAAACTGGGGGATCCAACTACAAGGAGACAAGTAGTCTGATACAACATTTCTTTCATATGTCTAGCCTATGTTTCATATAGGGTACTGGAGAAATATTAATTCGAATCATCACCTATTACTCTTGACCTTTACTTGTCTGGGAAATGATCCCAAATGAACAGGTATGGAAGCTATAATTGTAAAACACGATCGAATCTATGGAAGCATTGGTTTATACATTCCTGTTGGTCTCGACTCTGGGGATAATATTTTTTGCTATCTTTTTTCGAGAACCGCCTAAGGTTCCAATAAAAGATGAAATGATTTTTCATTATCTCAATTGAAATGATGACCCTCCGATGAGGAGGGTCATCATTTCAACTAGTCCCCGTGTTCCTCAAATGGATCTCTAGTTGTTGAGAGGGTTGCCCAAAGGCGGTATATAAGGCATACCCCGTAAAGCTTACAAGTAAACCAGATATGAAGATGGCGACTAGAGTTGCAGTTTCCATTATTAAGTGATTTCAAGACCACGATGGATCTACGATAAGATAGTTTATTTACAACGGAATCGTATACAAAGTCAACAGATCTCAAACAATGCACGGAATAGGATTTATGGCTACACAAACCATTGAGGGTAGTTCCAGATCTGGGCCAAGACGGACTATTGTAGGCGATTTATTAAAACCATTGAATTCGGAATATGGTAAAGTAGCCCCTGGATGGGGAACTACACCCTTATGGGTGTCGCAATGGCTCTATTTGCAGTATTCCTATCTATTATTTTGGAGATTTATAATTCTTTCCGTTTACTGGATGGTATTTCATTAAGTTAGGTCCAGAAGAACGGATAAGTCCTAACTTTCAATAAAAAAAGAATCACTTAGGATTCGGATTTCTAGGTCATCTCATTCTGTTTGGTAGTTCGACCGCGGAATTCTTTTGTTTCGGTATTTCCGGAATATGAGTGTGTGACTTGTTATACCTATTGATAGTACAGAGAATAAGTCTGTCATCTCATCGAGAGAGATGGTTCTAGCCCGTCAGATAGTCAGTCTAGTATCTGGAGCACGGACTATATGGAATAGATTAAGAACTATTTAAACTATGATTCATACCTACTATTCATACCTCGTGACCGGCCTCCAACTACTATTATTTTTTTCAATTAACTTTTCAATGAGGCGTTTCAGAAATCGAACCACCTTTTTCCTTCAGAATCATGCTTAGTTTGAGCTGAGCGAGGGACAGGACAAATATTTCTATGGATTCTTAGTTATTATATCTGTTCATTGAATAAGTGAAGTGATGATCAAACGAAAGGGTTCCTACTCAGAGAACTCTTTGGTTCTGTTTTGTTCTTTGTTGAATCATCGTGGTTCTAGTAGGAATCTGAGGTTTCAATTGATTCATAGGGTCTCAACAAGATAATTCCTATCAATAGTAAATTCGTATGTATTACGTATAAACAAAAATAAAATAGGGTAAGAGAACATTCAAAAGGCCTGTAACAATCAACATAGGATGAGCCAACTTGATATTTTGGCGCTATCATCACAAAGAAGAGATTTAGAGTTTTGGTTCCCTCATTTTATCTGGAAAGATTGAATCAAGTGAAGTCTCTAAAAGGTTTCAAATCTTTCTTTTCTATTGCACGTTGCAACCAGAACCAGTATTGGGGTGTTTTCGCTTGAGCCGTACGAGACGAAATTCTCATATACGGTTCTTAGAGGGGGAGTCCCTTCGCCTTCGGTTCACCTATCTCAATAAAGTATATGATTGGTTCGAGGAGCGTCTCGAGATTCAAGCGATTGCAGATGATATAACTAGTAAATATGTTCCTCCTCATGTCAATATATTTCATTGTCTAGGAGGGATCACACTTACTTGCTTTTTAGTACAAGTAGCTACGGGTTTGCTATGACTTTTTACTATCGCCCGACCGTCACAGAAGCTTTTGCCTCTGTTCAATACATAATGACTGAAGCCAACTTCGGTTGGTTAATCCGATCAGTTCATCGATGGTCAGCAAGTATGATGGTTCTAATGATGATCCTGCACGTATTTCGTGTTTATCTCACAGGTGGTTTTAAGAAACCACGTGAATTGACTTGGGTTACGGGTGTAGTTCTGGCTGTGTTGACTGCATCCTTTGGGGTAACTGGTTATTCTTTACCTTGGGACCAAATTGGGTATTGGGCAGTCAAAATTGTAACTGGTGTACCTGAGGCTATCCTATAGTGGGATCGCCCTTGGTAGAGTTATTACGCGGAAGTGCTAGCGTGGGTCAATCCACTTTGACCCGCTTTTATAGTTTACACACTTTTGTATTACCTCTTCTTACCGCCGTATTTATGTTAATGCACTTTTCAATGATACGTAAGCAAGGTATTTCAGGTCCTTTATAGAGAAGACAGAGCATAGGTATTTGTAATAGATCATATAATATATTGTTTGGGTAGGAACAAAAAAAATAGTATTTGTATTTCATTGCTATAAATATGGATTATTGAAAAGAATAAGACATGTTATTTGGATATTTCCCTTCAACCACGAAGTATTTTTTATTTGATACGAACAGTTGAAGTGGATTCTCGGAGGAGAGGATGGATTATGGGAGTGTGTGACTTGAACTATTGATTGGTCCATGCAGATATATTATCTGCCACATTGGAATTCATAAACAAATGTGTCTCTGTTCCAACCGCCGCCCCCCCTGCGGAGCAAGAGGATAGGCTGGTTCCTTTGAGGAGAATCTTTTCTATGATCAGACCCGAATCATGTCATGCATGAATAGGCTTCGTAAGATCTAGTAGAATAAGTGATGTGGCATGATCCAGATTATGTTCTATCTATTCCACTTCCATTTATTTAACTTATAGTAGGGAATGCATTCATTTCCCCTGCATCGACCCCGATCTATGATACTATCGGAGTGAAACACGGGATCTAAGGAAGAATCGAGGCTAGACTTTATTAGTAACAAGTAAATCCTTTGTACGTAAGAAGACTCTAAAAACAATATTGTGCATCAATTACAAGGTATGAGACAATCCAAAAGCATTTGATCATGATCGATGTAAGCCTACTTGGGTATTGAGCATTTATTTGTACGAACATAGTTTCCTGGATGGCATATGGATTTTATATGAATCCATTTCATTCCTTTGATTATTGCTCGAGCTGGATGATGAAAAATCATCATGTCCGGTTCTTTCGGGGGATGGATCCATAAGAATTCACCTATCCCAATAACAAAGAAACCCGACTTGAATGATCCTGTATTAAGAGCAAATTGGCTAAGGGGATGGGACATAATTATTATGGGGAACCGGCATGGCCTAATGATCTTTTATATATTTTTCCCGTAGTAATTCTAGGTACTATTGCATGTAACGTAGGTCTAGCGGTTCTAGAGCCATCAATGATTGGTGAACCGGCAGATCCATTTGCAACTCCTTTGGAAATATTACCCGAATGGTACTTCTTTCCCGTATTTCAAATACTCCGTACAGTACCCAATAAGTTATTGGGTGTTCTTTTAATGGTTTCGGTACCAGCGGGATTATTGACAGTACCCTTTTTGGAAAATGTTAATAAATTCCAAAATCCATTCCGTCGCCCAGTAGCTACAACAGTCTTTTTGATTGGTACGGCAGTAGCCTTTGGTTAGGTATTGGAGCAACATTACCTATTGATAAGTCTCTAACTTTAGGTCTTTTTCAAATTAAATAGATCTTGAAATACTAAGGTAAGGCGGGATATTACGTATGTATCTAGTTAGGCATACTTCAAAGTTTATCCTCCTAGATACATCTCTTTCATTTGATTATAGATCTATTCTGAAGAATCCACGAATACAGACTATGCTGAAGATTCAAAACAGACTTTGTTTTTGTTTCTTCTTTTTTCGTTAGTGTGTATATTTTAGTGTGTATATTGATTATATATTACAATTATTATTCAATTCGAATTGAATAATAATTTGTAATATATAGGAAGAATAATTATAGTATAATTTTATAGTTAGTTTAGTTATAAAAAATAAGAATAAGATAAAGATAAGAAAATAATAGAAATTTTATTTCATTATTTCTAGTTAATAAATAGTCTTTCATTTATAATTTTTTCATTTCGTGCTTTCATTCGAAATGAAAAAAATTTCAACGGGATTCAAACTGAGTTGAATTTTTAAGCAAGTCGATTGTGAAACCCTTCTGTAGAATGTCGAATATTTGTTTTACGTCTTCTACGCGAAAATGCTCAATTCTCATAAGATCTTCTTGACTTTTACTCAAAGGTCCAGCAATGTATGTATATTAGACCTTTTGAGACAGTTATAAGTCCTAGGAGGCAATTCTAATTGATCAATAAAAATACGTTTCAATATGATTTCTCTTTTCATATTATCCAATCCATCATCAAAGGTAAAAAAGGGCACACTAGCCCTTTTTTGATTGTCCTCCATATTTCTATTTATGTCCTGTTCCTCCGCATGTAAAAAGGAATAAATAAATCGATCAAATTACGAGAAGCTTCATAAAGCGCTTCCTTAGGAGTTAAACTTCCATTCGTCCATATTTCAAGAAAAGTATCTCTTGTTTCTCATTCCCATTCCATAAGAATGAATACTATGATTCGCATTTCGAACAGGCATGGATACAGCATCTATAGGATAGCTTCCGTCTTGATAGTTATTTGGGGTTCTCGTACAATATCCACGACCCCTCTCAATTTTTAATTCAATGCACAAATCAACCGGTTCCGTTAGGACAGCTATATGCTGTGTAGTATCAACTATTTCTACAGAAGGTGGTGAGATGATATCTTGAGCAGTTACGTGTCTAGGGCCCCTGACATAGATAGATGCGTCGAGAGTTCCGTACAGATCACTTCTAAATACAATTTTTTTCAAATTCATTAAAATTTCATGGACTGATTCTTCAATACCTACTATCGTAGAATATTCATGTGGTACCTTATCAGATTTTGCGCGCGTAATACATGTTCCTTCTAGTTCTCCAAGTAAAGCCCTTCGCATCGCGATACCGATTGTATCGGCTTGACCCTTCATAAGTGGGGATAAAACGAAACGACCATAATAAAGGCGTTTGCTGTCTGCTCTTGATTCAACACACTTCCACTGTAGCGTCCGAGTGGATACTGGTACTTCCTCCCGAACCATACTAATATAATATTATTTGATGAGATCATTTAATTATTTATTTCTCTTGGATTGGAATCTTTTCCATTTTTATTTCTAAACGCGCCTTTTTTTTGGCGGTCTACATCCATTATGCGGCATAGGGGTTACGTCACGTACAAAATTTAATAGTATACCACTTCTACGAATCGCTCGTAATGCTGCATCTCTCCCGAGACCGGGACCCTTTATCATGACTTCTGCTCGTTGCATACCCTGGTCTACTACCGCACGAATAGCATTTCCTGCTGCGGTTTGAGCAGCAAATGGGGTACCCCTTCTTGTGCCCTTGAATCCACAGGTACCCGCAGAAGACCAAGAAACGACCCGACCTTGTGGGTCTGTAACAGTAACAATAGTATTGTTGAAACTCGCTTGAACATGAATAACTCCTATTGGTGTTCTACACCCACTCTTACGTGAACTAATACGGCTATTTCTACGTGAACCAATTCTTGGTATAGGTTTTGTCATATTCTATTTGCCATCTCATAAATATGAGTCAGAGATATACGGATATATCCATTTCATGTGAAAACAAATTCTTTATTTATTTGTACATTAGGTCTCTTAGAAAGTGAAGTTCTTTTTTTTTTATAAATATTATCCCTGTCTCTGTTTATGTTCGGATTAGAACAAATTACTATAATTCGTCCTCGCCTACGGATCAGTCGACATTTTTCACAAATCTTACGAACAGAAGCTCTTATTTTCATATTTGTTGTTCCTTAATTCCGAATCTACTCTTTGAAAGAAAATAAGTCTCTTTTCTTTAATTCACCTTAAGTTAGTGTTTGAGCCTTAAAATTTATCCCCATGAAAATTTAAATACCTAATCGTTTGAATCTTTATTGCGAAGTCTATAAATTATACGTCCCCTTGTTGAATCATAACGGCTGACTTCTATTTTTACTCTATCTCCTGGTAGTATTCGTATAAAACTACGTCGTATCCGCCCTGAAACATAACCTAGAACCAGGTCTTCGTTATCTAAGCGAACCCAGAACATGCCATTGGGAAGTGATTCAGTAATTAAACCTTCATGGATCAATTTTTGTTCTTTCATTCCAGGTAACCTCCTTGAAGTATTAACTAATGTAGGAGGAGTGACATTAGACAACCCACCTCTACTCTCTTTTTCATAAATAGGAAGTTACGTATCAAATTCGTATACCAGATGGATCACCTCACCATATATAAAACAAAATTTCTCCTCCAATTCTTTCTAGTCGAGCTTCTCGATCTGTCATTATACCCCTAGAAGTAGAAAGAATTACAACCCCTATCCCGCCTGAAATCCTAGGAATTCGTTGAGAGTTGGAATAGATTCGCAGACCTGGTCTGCTGATACGCTTTAAAATATTTCTATGTGCTCTTTTCCTATTTCTTCTATGTCGTAGGGTTAAAACCAAGAAATCCTTGTTGTTTTCCCGGTGCTTCCTAACATTTTCGATAAAACCTCTCGTAGAAGTATTTTCACAATGTTTTCGGTAATATTAGTGGATGGTATTCGAACTGTTCCTTTTTTATCCATGTCAGCATTTCTTATATAAGTTATTATATCGGCAATAGTGTCTCTACCCATGACGAACTATCATTTTTTTTTTGCTTTGATATAATCAACATGTTTCTTTTTTTATTTTTCATTAAAGGTATATGCCTGAGACATAATCTACTAATTTATCCATTTCAAAGACCCTACTACCCATTGTCTCGTCTACTAGCGTTCATTATTTATAATACTTCGGGAGCTAATGAGACTATCTTAGTGAAATTTAACTGTCTCAATTCACGAGCAATCGAACCAAAAACTCGGGTGCCTTTTGGATTTCCTTCTTGATCAATGACAACTGCTGCATTGTCATCATACCGGATTATCATACCGTTGTCGCGCTTGAGTTCTTTACATGTACGTACAATTACAGCTCTGATTACTTCTGATCTTTCCAGGGGCATATTTGGCACTGCTTCTTTGATTACAGCAACAATAACGTCACCGATATGAGCATATCGGTAATTACTAGCTCCTATGATTCGAATACACATCAATTTTCGAGCTCCGCTGTTGTCCGCTACATTCAAAAAGGTCTGAGGTTGAATCATCTTTCTTTATTTGAGTTCTTTCAATGCAAGAGGCGAGGGGGAAAAGAAAATTTTCTGTCCAGAAATAAGTAAACCAGCGATTATAGATTATATTTTTCATCATTCATAAATATCCCTTTGGTCCGATATCCCTATTCCGCAATAACGAATTTTGTTCGTATAGGCATTTTGCGCGCCGCTATTTCCATAGCGGCTCTGGCTACGGTTTCTGATACTCCGCCCATTTCATAAAGTATTCGATCCGGTTTAACGACGGATACCCAATATTCAGGAGATCCCTTCCCCGAACCCATACGTGTTTCCGCGGGTCTTAGTGTAACGGGTTTGTCGGGGAATATACGTACCCATATTTTTCCGCCACGACGGGCATATCGTGTCATTGCGCGGCGCCCTGCTTCTATTTGTCTAGATGTGATCCAAGCGGGTTCAAGTGCCTGAAGCGCATATTTACCGAAACAAATACGATTGCCCCGATAAGATACTCCTTTCATTCTTCCTCTATGTTGTTTACGAAACCTGGTTCTTTTGGGGTTATAGTTGATGGTAGTGTCTCAATTCCATCTCTACTACAGAACCGGACATGAGAGTTTCTTCTCATCCAGCTCCTCGCGAATGAAACGATAAATAAACAATAAATAATATTAGGATTATTTAATGGATGAAATTTCGCGGGCGAATATTTACTCTTTTATATTTATCTGCTTTATTCGTAGGGTCGCTCCATAACCTCTTCGAAGAAATCAGTTCGTTCCCGGCGCGTTCCGCCATCCCGTCCAGTGAATCATTAGGATTCGTTTTCAATCGAATCCTCCGCAGTCACAGGTTCCGTCGTTCCCATAGCTTCTCCTCCATTAATGTCGAGGTCTGAATTCTGCAATGGAGCTTCTAATTTAATCTGTCCCTGAGTCAATCTCCTCAGTCTCTATCGACTCAATGCTCTTTATTTTTTGAAATCTATCTCAATTATAGATGAATTGAATTATATTATAGTATATGATGCCTTATCACATTGCCCTTTCTAAGATGATTCATAGACCATACATATTGGAATAATATATCATTTCTTTTCCCCTTCTCTCTTTCTCTCATCCTTCCATTCATCCGCATCCCTCTATTTTGGTTTCACAACTTACACAATCAATCAAGATTCATTTTTACTTTATTGAAAAAGGATTTCAGTTGCTACAAATATATGATTATTATCTCATATAATGACCGATTCCTTGGATCTTGAGAATACGAAGCAATGAGCTGGTTATTAATTTATATTTATATTAGGTAGGGTCCAATTCTTTCTTTTAGTCCCAACGAGTCACACACTAAGCATAGCAATTCTATCATATCAAAGTGGTAAATCGAATTGTTATTCAAACATATATAATTGATCCGTTTTGACTAAACGGAAAAAGACCTAAACTAAATTGAGTTTTTTGCCCTGTCCATGGATAAGTATCCATGAATAGAATCGCAAGAAAAGGAGCCATTACTCTTCATCCAAAAATATCCAAATTTTTATCCCTAATACTCCATAGATAGTTCGAACTGGATAGGAACAATAATCAATTTTCACTCGAATGGTCTGTAGGGGAACCCTACCTTCTCTAATCCATTCAACGCGGGCAATTTCGTTTCCATTGAGACGTCCTGCAATTTGTACCTGAATTCCCTTTGCATCCGCTTGTTCAGCTAATTCAATAGCTTTTTTCATTGCCTTTCTAAAGGAAACTCTATTCTTTAATTGCAGAGCGATATATTCTGCAAGAATATTAGGTTGCCCGTAAGGTCTTGCAACTCTTGCGATAGCAATGTTGAGTCTTCGGTTCACAGAATGAAAGCTTTTTTGTACATTAGTCTGTAATTCTTCGATTCCTCGGGCTCGACCCTCTATTAACATATTGGCGAATCCAATATGAATTATGACTTGGATCAAATCGATTCTTTTTTTAATATCTATACGTGCAATTCCTTCAAAACCTGAGGATATTCTCATATGTTTTTGTACATAATTCTTGATACAATCCCGTATTTTTTCATCTTCCTGGAGACCTTTGGAATAATTTTTTGGTTGTGCGAACCAAAAGGAACGATGACTTTGGGTTGTACCAAGTCTGAAACCAAGTGGATTTATTTTCTGTCCCATATCTACCTACCAATATTCTCTTTCTAAACTAAAAGTCATGTTTTGAAAATCAAATATTTTTTAAATTGAAGTTAGGTCTTTCGCTCAATACAATAGTTATATGACAGGTGGGTCTTTTTATTGGGTAACTACGTCCCCGAGCTCGCGGTTTTAACCTTTTGACGATAACACCTTCGTTGACTTCGGCTTTACTAATAAATAAATCAGCTTCTTTCAAACCCCTATTGTGACTAGCATTTGCTGCTGCGGAATAAACTAATTTGAAAATGGGGTAACATGCTCGATAAGGCATGAGTTCCAGTATCATAAGTGTTTGCTCATAGGAGCAACCGCGAATTTGATCAATTACCCTTCGTGCTTTTTGAGCAGACATACCTATATGTCGAGCTAAAGCTCGTATTTCTGTACCCGAGGTCTTCTTTATCATAGTCATAGGGTTTTACCTCACACACACCAATAAAAATAAGAATAAATCATGAGAGCACTTATTTAACTTTTGATTACATTAATACATTAACTATATTAATATTATCATTATCGCCGAGATCTATTATCGTTTCTCGCGTGTCCCCGGAAAGTCAGAGTAGGCGCGAATTCTCCCAATTTGTGACCCACCATACGCTCCGTTATATAAATAGGTAAATGCTCCTTTCCGTTATGAACAGCAATTGTATGACCGACCATTGCAAATATAATGGTCGATGCTCGGGACCAAGTTACTATTATACTTCTTTCCTCTGCCTTGTTGAGCTTCTCAATTTTACTTAATAAGTGATTAGCCACAAAAGGATTTTTTTTAGATGAACGGGCCACAAGTGATTACTCCCCCTTCTTTTCATTTTTTCATTTTGTGAAGACGAAAAAACCAATTTGATTTAATTTTACATCATTCATTATTTTTTCTTTCTCTTTCTATTTACGGCGACGAAGAATAAAAATATCACTATATTTATTCCTTTTCCTACTCCTTCTTCCAAGCGCGGGATAACCCCAAGGAGTTGTGGGTTTTTTTCTACCAATCGGGGCCCTCCCTTCACCACCTCCATGGGGATGGTCTACAGGGTTCATAACTACTCCTCTTACTACAGGACGCTTACCTAGCCAACATTTAGATCCGGCTCTACCCAAACTTTTCTGGTTCGCCCCGACATTACCCACTTGTCCGACTGTTGCTGAGCAGTTTTTGGATATCAAACGAACCTCTCCAGATGGTAATCTTAATGTGGCCGATTTACCCTCTTTTGCAATCAGTTTCGCTACAGCACCTGCTGCTCTAGCTAATTGTCCACCCTTTCCAAGTGTTATTTCTATGTTATGTATGGCCGTGCCTAAGGGCATATCGGTTGAAGTAGATTCTTCTTTTTGATCAATCAAAACCCCTTCCCAAACTGTACAAGCTTCTTCCAAAGCATACGGCTTTCTGGATGTAGATGATGATATCTAGACAGATGGATCTTATATGAATCGTATGATGAAGTACCACATGAGTGGATATATAGGAATCCAAATCTGCCGAATCACTCATGCTACGATCTTCTACATCCTAGGTCTCCCCATTCCGTCATCTGGCTTATGTTCTTCATGTAGCACTCAGACCGAATGACTCTATGAAATTACGTCGATACTTCCATTCCACATATTACGGGTAACGTAGGAGACATCTCTATTTTTCCCCCGGGGGATCTTTAGAATTACCACTGCTTAGCTTTCAATTCGCCTCTGACCATCAAATGAAATGTGAATAACCCATCCTCCTCTCTTTGAAACAAGGGGCGCTTCCGGTTCTATCCGTGCTTCAAACAATTTTGTCTTCTCCATATTACCATATCTCTAGAGTCAATAATTTTATATGAGGAACCACTGAACTCAATCACCTGCTGCCGTTACTCTTCAGTTTTCTGTTGAGGTCTATCCCGTAGAGGTACTCAAATTGGATCAGTGATCGATTTCTAGGTTTTGTCGTAAACCTAATTGGTTACTTCCAATTACGTAAATCAATAGTTCAAACCGCACTCAAAGGTAGGGCATTTCCCATTGATATAGGAACTTCTGTACCAGAAACAATGGTATCTCCAATTATAGCCCCTCTGGGATGTAAAATATATCTCTTCTCACCATCCCCATAGTGTATGAGACAAATGTATGCATTTCGATTAGGGTCGTATTCTATGGTTACGATTCTACCAGATATGTCTTTTGCATTCCGTCGAAAATCGATTTTACGGTATAGACGCTTATGACCTCCCCTCTATGCCTTGCGGTAATGATTCCTCTGGCATTACGACCTTTACCACAACGATGCTGTCCATAGATCAAATTTGTTCGTGGATTGGATTTCGCTTGACTGTCTACGGCTCCTTTGCGTGTGCTAGGGGTAGAAGTTTTGTATAAATGTATGGCCATGTTATTAAGTATTTATTTTTTTTTATTTAAGTTCTTTTCTCTATAAGAGGTGGAATAGAATAACCCGGTTGAAGCGTAATGATCATACGTCTGTAATGCATTGTATGTCGCATAATAGGTCCCATTCTTCTACCCTTTCCCGGGAGTCGATGGCTATTCATAGCTACTACCTTGACACCAAAGAAGAGTTCGATCCAATGCTTTATTTCTGTCCTAGTTGATCCTGATTCGACATTAGAAGTATATTGATTGTTCCCCAATAACCGAATACTTTTTTCTGTAAATACTGCATATTTGATTCCATCCATAAATCCATTTTCTTCCCTATGAGTTCCAGTATCTATAAGAATTAGAATTCTTACCGTTTCTACCGTTTCTATCTTATTCTTATAGTATGAATATACCAATTAGTTATCTATGGATGATGAGATTCCGTTGATACGGAGCCAATTCTATTATTGAACGTTCCAATTCGCGTGCATCCAGCAGGAATTGAACCTACGAATTTGCCAATTATGAGTTGGGCGCTTTAACCATTCAGCCATGGATGCTTCGCGGAGACTCGTCATCAACGGGGGCTGTCTTTGTGTAAGTGGATTTCAATTGAAATATAATCTTTCGTTTAGGAGAAATCAATGAAACGGCATCAATTCAAATCCTGTATTTTGGAATTGAGAGAGATATTGAGAGAGATCAAGAATTCTCGCTATTTCTTAGATTCATGGACCAAATTCGATTCAGTGGTGTCTTTCACTCACATTTTTTTCCACCAAGAACGTTTTGTGAAACTCCTTGGCCCCCAAACTTGGAGTGTCCTGCTTTCACGTGATTCACAGGGTTCAACAAGCAATCGATATTTCACTTTCACGATCAAAGGTGTAGTACTGCTTGTAGTAGCGGTCCTTATATATCGTATTAACAATCGAAATATGGTCGAAAGAAAAAATCTCTATTTGATGGGGCTTCTTCCTATACCTATGAATTCCATTGGACCCAGAAATGATACATTGGAAGAATCTTTTTGGTCTCCCAATATCAATAGGTTGATTGTTTCGCTCCTGTATCTTCCAAAAGGGAAAAAGATCTCTGAGAGTTGTTTCATGGATCCGAAAGAGAGTACTTGGGTCCTCCCAATAACTAAAAAGTGTATCATGCCTGAATCTAACTGGGGTTCGCGGTGGTGGAGGAACTGGATCGGAAAAAAGAGGGATTCTAGTTGTAAGATATCTAATGAAACAGTAGCTGGAATTGAGATCTCATTCAAAGAGAAAGATATCAAATATCTGGAGTTTCTTTTTGTATCCTATATGGATGATCCGATCCGCAAGGACCATGGTTGGGAATTGTTTGATCGTGTTTCTCCGAGGAAGAAGCGAAACATAATCAATTTGAATTCGGGACAGCTATTCGAAATCTTAGCGAAACACTTGATTTGTTATCTCATGTCTGCTTTTCGTGAAAAAAGACCAATTGAAGTGGAGGGTTTCCTCAAACAACAAGGAGCTGAGGCAACTATTCCATCAAATGATATTGAGCATGTTTCCCATCTCTTCTCGAGAAACAAGTGGGATATTTCTTTGCAAAATTGTGCTCAATTTCATATGTGGCAATTCCACCAAGATCTCTTCGTTAGTTGGGGGAAGAATCAGCACGAATCGGATTTTTTGAGGAACGTATCGAGAGAGAATTTGATTTGGTTAGACAATATGTGGTTGGTAAACAAGGATCGGTTTTTTAGCAAGGTACGGAATGTATCGTCAAATATTCAATATGATTCCACAAGATCTATTTTCGTTCAAGTAACGGATTCTAGCCAATTGAAAGGATCTTCTGATCAATCCAGAGATCATTTCGATTCCATTAGGAATGAGGATTCGGAATATCACACATTGATCAATCAAACAGAGATTCAGCAACTAAAAGAAAGATTGATTCTTTGGGATCCTTCCTCTCTTCAAACGGAACGAACAGAGATAGAATCAGATCGATTCCCGAAATACCCTTCTGGATATTCCTCAATGTCCCGGCTATTCACGGAACGTGAAAAGCAGATGAATAATCATCTGTTTCCGGAAAAAATCGAAGAATTTCTTGGGAATCCTACAAGATCAATTCGTTCTTTTTTCTCCGACAGATGGTCAGAACTTCATCTGGTTTCGAATGCTACTGAGAGGTTCACTAGAGATCAGAAATTGTTGAAGAAACAACAAGATGTTTTTTCTTTTGTCCCTTCCAGGCGATCGGAAAAGAAAGAAATGGTTGATATATTCAAGATAATTACGTATTTACAAAATACCGTCTCAATTCATCCTATTTCATCAGATCGGGGATGTGATATGGTTCCGAAGGATGAACCGGATATGGACAGTTCTAATAAGATCTCATTCTTGAACAAAAACCCATTTTGTGATTTATTCCATCTATTCCATGACCGGAACAAAGGGAGATACACGTTGCACCACGATTTTGAATCAGAAGAGAGATTTCAAGAAATGGCAGATCTATTCACTCTATCAATAACCGAGCCTGATCCGGTGTATCATAAGGGATTTGCCTTTTCTATTGATTCCTACGGGTTGGATCAAAAAAAATTCTTGAATGAGGTATTCAACTCCAGGGATGAATCGAAAAAGAACTCTTTATTGGTTCTACCTCATATTTTTGATGAAGAGAATGAATCTTTTTATCGAAGGATCAGAAAAAAATGGGTCCGGATCTCCTGCAGGAATGGTTTGGAAGATCCAAAACCCAAAATAGTGGTATTTGCTAGCAACAACATAATGGAGGCAGTCAATCAATATAGATTGATCCGAAATCTGATTCAAATCCAATATAGCACCTATGGGTACATAAGAAATCTATCGAATAGATTCTTTTTAATGAATAGATCCGATCGCAACTTCGAATATGGAATTCAAAGGGATCAAATAGGAAATGATACTCTGAATCATATAACTATAATGAAATATATGATCAACCAACATTTATCGAATGTGAAAAAGAGTCAGAAGAAATGGTTCGATCCTCTTATTTCTCGAACCGAGAGATCCATGAATCGGGATCCTAATGCATATAGATACAAATGGTCCAATGGGAGCAAGAATTTCCAGGAGCATTTGGAGCATTTCGTTTCTGAACAGAAGAACCGTTTTCAAGTGGTGTTCGATCGATTACGTATTAATCAACATTCGATTGATTGGTCCAAGGTTATCGACAAACAAGATTTGTCTAAGTCACTTCATTTCTTTTTGTCCAAGTCACTTCTCTTTTTGTCTAAGTCACTTACTTTTTTCTTTGTGAGTATCGGGAATATCCCCATTCATAGGTCCGAGATCCACATCTATGAATTGAAAGGTCCGAATGATCAACTCTGCAATCAGTTGTTAGAATCAATAGGTGTTCAAATCGTTCATTTGAATAAATTGAAACCCTTCTTATTGGATGATCATGATACTTCCCAAAGATCGAAATTCTTGATCAATGGGGAACAATATCAGCATTTTTGTTCAATAAGATACCAAAGTGGATGATTGACTCACTCCATACTAGGAATAATCGCAGGAAATTCTTTGATAACACCGATTCCTATTTCTCAATGATATCCCACGATCGGGACAATTGGCTGAATCCCGTGAAACCATTTCATAGAAGTTCATTGATATCTTCTTTTTATAAAGCAAATCTACTTCGATTCTTGAATAATCCACATCACTTCTGCTTCTATTCTAACAAAAGATTCCCTTTTTATGCGGAAAAGACCCGTATCGATAATTATGATCTTACATATGGACAATTCCTCCATATCTCGTTCATCCGCAACAAGATATTTTCTTTGTGCGTCGGTAAAAAAAAACATGTTTTTTTGGAGAGAGATACTATTTCACCAATCGAGTCACAGGTATCTGACATATTCATACCTAACGATTTTCCACAAAGTGGTGACGAAACGTATAACTTGTACAAATCTCAGCCTCTTTCAACTTATTGTCAGCCTCTTTCAGATATGAATCTATCTGATTCAGAAGGGAAGAACTTGCATCAGTATCTCAGTTTCAATTCAAACATGGGTTTGATTCACACTCCATGTTCTGAGAAAGATTTACCATCCGCAAAAAAACGGAATCTTTGTCTAAAGAAATGCGTTGAGAAACGGCAGATGTATAGAGCCTTTCAACGAGATAGTGCTTTTTCAAATCTCTCAAAATGGAATCTGTTCCAAACGTATATGCCATGGTTCCTTACTTCGGCAGGGTGCAAATATATAAATTTCATCCTTTTAGATACTTTTTCAGACCCATTGCCGATACTAAGTAGCAGTCACAAATTTGTATCCTTTTTTTATGATATTATGCATGGATCAGATATATCATGGTCAATTCTTCAGATTCCATTGTGGGCGATTCTTCCACGATGGAATCTGATAAGTGAGATTTCGAGTAAGTGTTTACAGAATCTTCTTCTGCCCGAAGAAATGATTCATCGAAATAATGAGTCACCCGTTCCATTGAAGTGGACACATCTGAGATCACCAAATGCTCGGGAGTTCCTCTATTCAATCCTTTTCCTTCTTCTTGTTGCTGGATATCTCGTTCGTACGCATCTTCTCTTTATTTCCCGAGTCTCTAGTGAGTTACAGACAGAGTTAGAAAAGATCAAATCTTTGATGATTCCATCATACATGATTGAGTTGCGAAAACTTCTGGATAGGTATCCTCCACCTGAACTGAATTCTTTCTGGTTAAAGAATCTCTTTCTAGTTGCTCTGGAACAATTAGGAGATTCTCTGGAAGAAATACGGAGTTCTGCTTCTGGTGGCAACATGCTATTGAGTGGTGGTCCCACTTATGGGGTCAAATCAATACGTTCTAAGAAGAAAGATTTGAATATCAATCTCATCGATATCATCTATCTCATAAGTATCATACCAAATCCCATCAATTCAATCACTTTTTCGAGAAATACGAGACATCTAAGTCGTACAAGTAAAGAGATCTATTCATTGATAAGAAAAAACGTGAACAGTGATTGGATTGATGATCAAATAGAATCCTGGGTCGCGAACAGTGATTGGATTGATGATGCAGAAAGAGAATTCTTAGTTCAGTTCTCCACCTTAACGACAGAAAAAAGGATTGATCAAATTCTATTGAGTCTGACTCATAGTGATCATTTATCAAAGAATGACTCTGGTTATCAAATGATTGAACAACCGGGATCCATTTACTTACGATACTTAGTTGACATTCAAAAAAGGTATCTAATGAATTATGAGTTCAATAGATCCTGTTTAGCAGAAAGACGGATATTCCTTGCTCATTATCAGACAATTACTTATTCACAAACCCCGTGTGGGGCTAATAGTTCTCATTTCCCATCTCATGGAAAACCCTTTTCGCTCCGCTTAGCCCTACCCCCTTCTAGGGGTATTTTAGTGATAGGTTTTATAGGAACTGGACGATCATATTTTGTCAAATACCGAGTGACAAACTCCTATGTTCCCTTCATTACGGTATTTCCGAACAAGTTCCTGGATGACAATCAAGGTTATCTTATTGATGATATCGATATTGAGGATCGTGACGATATCGATATTGATGATCGTGACGATGATGACCTTGATACGGAGCTGCTAACTATGCCGAATGTGCTAACTATGTATATGACGCCGAAAATAGACCAATTTGAGATCACCCTTCCATTAGAATTAGCAAAAGCAATGTCTCCTTGCATAATATGGATTCCAAACATTCATGATCTTTATGTGAATGAGTCGAATTACTTATCCCTCGGTCTATTAGTGAACCATCTCCCCAGGGATTGTGAAAGATGTTCCACTAGAAATATTCTTGTTATTGCTTCGACTCATATTCCCCAAAAAGTGGATCCCGCTCTAATAGCTCCGAATAAATCAAATACATGCATTAAGATACGAAGGCTTCTTATTCCACAACAACGAAAGCACTTTTTCATTCTTTCATATACTAGGGGATTCCGCTTGGAAAAGAAAATGTCCCATACTAATGGATTCGGATCCATAACCATGGGTTCCAATGCACGAGATCTTGTAGCACTTACCAATGAGGTCCTATCAATTAGTATTACACAAAAGAAATCAATTATAGACACTAATACAATTAGATCAGCTCTTCATAGACAAACTTGGGATTTGCGATCCCAGGTAAGATCCGTTCAGTATCATGAGATCCTTTTCTATCAGATAGGAAGGGCTGTTGCACAAAATGTACTTCTAAGTAATTGCTCCATAGATCCTATATCTATCTATATGAAGAAGAAATCATGTAAGGAAGGGGATTCTTATTTGTCCAAATGGTACTTCGAACTTGGAACGAGCATGAAGAAATTAACGATACTTCTTTATCTTTTGAGTTGTTCTGCCGGATCGGTCGCTCAAGATCTTTGGGGACCCGATGAACAAAATTGGATCACTTCTTATGGATTCGTTGAGAATGATTCTGATCTAGTTCATGGCCTATTAGAAAGCGCTCTGGTGGGATACTCACGGACAGAATGCAGTCAGTTTGATAATGATCGAGTGACATTGCTTCTTCGGTCCGAACCAAGGAATCAGTTAGATATGATGCAAAATGGATCTTGTTCTATCGTTGATCAGAGATTTCTATATGAAAAATACGAATCGGGGTTTGAAGAAGGGGAAGGAGAAGGAACCCTCGACCTGCAACAGATAAAGGAGGATGAGGATTTATTCAATCACATAGTTTGGGCTCCTAGACTATGGCGCCCTCATGGCAATCTATTTGATTTTATCGAAAGGCCCAATAAAT
>NW_022205143.1:0-36611 GCF_008831285.2 Nymphaea colorata
CCCCCCCAACCCCAACCCCAACCCCAACCCCAACCCCAACCCCAACCCCAACCCCAACCCCATGTTTAATTGAAATTTTAAATATTAAGAATATTTCGATAAGATTGAGTACGATCAATAATCGATACGATTGGCCCTCTTAAATGCATTCTAAAGCTCGACTCTGCTCAGTTGGCCATCGTGATTCTTATCCATTGAAAAGATAAACTCGATAATCTCCAAATCGTTGGGAACATGATTGCTTCCCATATGCAATAGGGAGCTTTCGATTAGCTTTCTCACCTATCCTCGATCTAAAAGGCCGTCCCTATTTGTATCATATTTCTTAAAGATAAAATCTACAGCCTCCTTTATTTCTTCTGGCTTGTATCCAACTTAGTGGTTTTAGGAGTATGTTTTGTGCTGAGCGAATTTGCTGTAAAGTCCTGAGAACGAACGTTCGTGTTTTTCTGTTGGAGACCTAATAGACTTTTCTCCAGGCTTGATAGGCTTCAGATCGCTGAGTTGTTTCGGCTTAAAGCCAATCGATTTTTTTGAATTTGGGCTATCCTCGGCGGAAGGACTGTTTATTTCTTTGCCGTTGGGTGAGACTGCCTTTTTATTTTTGCTTGGAGAGTACATAAGGATATGTCAACTGATATGAATACAATAAAAGTGTTAATAATTACCATATATATGGTATTTGATCAATTGAATCCCCAACTTTTGGGATTGGATTCGTAGTAAGGCTAGCCAGCTGCAAGGATCCAAGTAAAGCGATGGTGTCCTGGCAAAGATACACTCCATCTGCGATCGGTGATAGGTGCCTGCTTATACTCCTCAATTTCGGTACCAACCTTATTGCTGTAATCTTCTTCGTTGTTGTGGGAAGTCAGGAGAACCAAATTGCCAAACTTCACCTTGGAAAGGTCGGCAGTAACTGTGTTGTCACGATCACTTGTATTCTCAACTGTCAAGATAACAAGATTGCTCTCAGGATGGTAGTAGAAATATTGAGCAGATGTCTTGTTGAGATCTGTTCTTCTTCCGTTCTCCACATTTAGGGATTACAAGCTCTGGCTGATGAGATTCGGCAGCTTTGATGTATAAACTCTCTCAAAGTCAACTCTCTATGACCCATAGAAAGTCAAGTTGTAAGTATATTCATGGTTTTTCCAGTTACCAGCCACAAAGACAGTGTAAGAACCTGGAGTCAGATCAACTTCAAGATCAAGGTTTCTGGATCCTGGGGTAAAAGCTAAATAAAAATAAATTTACCTGCATTAACAAAGACGAATGGCCACCCTCTTCAGTCTTTTGCAAGACAATATGGAAAGGTGAATACTCATAGTGGCTATTGACAGGGAACAGGCGTTCATCCCACTGACTGACAGTTAAGAAGCCATGAGTATTGTTTCTAACCTTGAAGTTATAAGAAGAATAGAAGCCATATCTGTGCTTTGATTGAATGGTTGAAGTATAGTAAGCAGGATTAATGCTGGTGACAAGCACATGACTAATGAAGTCTCTCACTTGAACAGAACCCAGCTCAAAAGTACCCTCAGGTCTGAAGCTAATCTTTGACCTCTCCTCCAACGTTCCAAAGCTATTTCTCAACTCCATGCTGCCCTTAGCTGTGTAGTTGATCAAAGGATATGAGAAGTTGGGATTAAGACCAACAGTAGCAATCCTTTCGTTTGGAACAGCCAAGACAATTTGGCCTGAAGCAACAGCTTTCTTGATGATCGATCCAACTTCAGGGTTTTCACTATATAAGATAGAATCTACATTGAGTATTTCTTAACTGCAGCTCCAGTCAAGTCCCTAAGATAGTGCTATCTGGGCTGAATTCGAGTAAAAGTGTCATATCCTCCGAAGGATTTAGCATATGCCTTTTCAATCAAAGCTGGTGCAAGCTCAAATTCACTGTCAGGATTGCTGACAACACCTGCGTTCTGGCCATCGATGAAGGGAGAGTGCTATCAACAGCAATATATCTCCAAACTGAATTAACGAACAATCTGATAAGATAAAATCCGTTTCCATTTACTTTTTGATCCTCAATCAGCCTCTTAGTGTTGGCTTATAGTTCTGAGATAGCACTTAAAGTGGAAACAAAGTGAGGATTGCTGAGAAGGCCTGGGTTGACATCATTGGGATCAACATACTTTCCGAAGCTGACAGTTTTCGCCAGTTCTGCTTGCTTTTTCCAGACAGATTCCTTAGAAGTATGCTCCCTCCAAGAGAAACTGAAGCGCTTGGGAACTCATAGTCTTTGAAGTCAAAATCGTTCAGTTTTCTTTGTCTTGTTCTATCAACTTCAAATGGTCTAACAACATCAACAGCGTTGTTGAGAGTGACGTTTTCTTCAGCGAACTTGAAATCTTCAGCAACTTTTTTCCCTTTTCTGATGTTTCCAGGCTTATTGAACTGATTCTTGAAGGAGAATGGGTGCAAAACTTCAATGTAATTAATTCTTCTCCCTTGGAAGGTTGAACTGGAACAGCAGGAGGTTCAGGCTTCTTTTCAGGCTGTTTCTCAGGTTGTTTTTAAGGTTGTTTTTGATTTGGATTTACGTAGTTATCCACTTTTTTTGGAGGAAGAACAGGCTGACTCTCGATTGGGATGGTATTAATGGTTGGAGCTGGATCGTTTGAAGGAACCAGGATCGAGGGTTATTTTTTGGTATTTAAGGCATTTGGCTTATTTGAAGGATTCACGACAACTTTAGCTCCTCCAGAGATGGTAATGGTCGTTTCTTTGCCTCCTTGACTGGTGTTAACATTCTTGCCAGAATCAGTTGACTTATTGACATCAGTTGTATTTGCTGGCTTATTTTTGCCGGCATCTGATGGAGGAATGACTACTGGTTGGTTTGGCTTTGTTTGGTTGGCTGGCACGGTGACTGGAACATTGGTGGTGGTTGGAACTTTCGTTTCTGCTGGTTTAGGTTGTTCTGCAGGTTTACCTTGTTCAGTGGGTTTAGTTTCGGCTGCTGGTCTTCTTCTGGGGGGCGGTGCTCCCATTCCTCCGAAAAGCATGGCATCAAGATCTTTCTCGAAGTTGCCTCTTTTGCGATTGGCGTCGAGAGCTGGCGTAGAATGGATTGATACTTTGATGTTCGTAGGTGGTTTTGGGTTCATCGTCCTCGATATATAATCCTCCGGTAAGCTTTCCTCCTTTCATAATATATCTTAATAAAAATTATAAGGAAACTTTTGGAGTTTCTATTAAAGCCATACTGAATTTTCAAAATCATTATCTTGCATGGATATGAGAATGGATTAACGATAATTTTTCAGTAACTTATTCGTATATTATATCGATTCTGTAATAATCTTTTTATTATTTTAATTTAATCGTTTTTTTCTCATATGATAGCTTTCATATAACATATTTTGGAGAATTTATGTTCAGATTAGTCGTATGTTATTTTATTCTTAAAATTCTTTTTTATTTGCGCTTTAAGTTTATTCTGAATGTAAAAGCACCATTGAAGAGATCCTTATTAAATTTGCATATTAAATGGTAATTTAAATTTTAACTTTTTTCTTTCAGAGCATTATATATGAATTGAAAAAGAAGAACTCTTATTTAAAATTAAACAAATTTTGAACAACAAATGGTTTTTATGGCTTATTTTCCCATTCGTTCATACATAAATGTGACCTCATTCAAAAATCACTTATTTTTCATCACTTTTAATCTCATTTTTTTCGAATTGTATTATTATAATCCTTCTTTCCAAATGGGAAATGTTCCTATCTCTGAGCCAACTTGTTGGCAACCTCACATCTCAACCAGTAAGTCAGATTAACCCGCTCTCAATTCTATTTAGAATATATAGAACGAATAGCCCACTGACCTTGCCGACAGAATAGGCATGCAATTCAAGACGATGGTTATCGCGTCAAAGAATATAATGATGGATAGGCAATTCATATCCGCCAAACCAAATCACATACGAAAAAGCAAAAGACAATCAATAAAAGCTGATCCCGTCGACATAAATCAAATCACCCTCAACTTCTAAGAAAAGGTCTTACTCCCTGTGTTTCAAGTTTTCACCAGAATGAAAGTTAAGAGGCCCGTATTTGAGATGATTCCAATAGACCTCAAGAAATTCGTAAAGTTGAAGGTGACGCCAATTACTGACGATTATTAATTAATTTGCGAGGTTGGCAAAGGAGGCTTTGGCTCTGTATATAAAGCCCTTGAAAAAAAGACCAAATAACTGCGAGCAGTAAAAAAGATTAAGAAATAAGCTATGGACGCATAGTAACAATTAAGTCTGATGAACTAGTTCTAAATTCTTAGTGGCATGGACCATCCAAACATCATTAAGCTATACGACATATACGATGATGAATCCAACTTCTATGTGGTGACTGAACTTTGTGAAGGAGGAAACCTCCTCAGCTATGTCAACTCATAAAGAATAAGTGAAAATACCATGAGAAATGTGATGGTTCAACTTATGAGCGCCATCCGATATATGCATAGTTTTAAAGTTCTGCATCGTGACATCAAGCTTGAGAACATTGTACTTGTAAAGAAGGTTCAAGCCAATTGAAAAAATGCAAATAAAGCTGATTGATTTTGGGATTTCCGTTAATCTCAATAAAACAAATAGTAATGCTGAACCAATGGGAACATTGCTATATATGGCGCCTGAGAGTCTTGAAGATAATCTGGTGCTTGCATCGGACATATGGAGCTGTGGAATCGCGCTGTATATGATGGCTACTCGAAAAGTGCCTTACAATTATAAGAATGAAGAGGAACTTATGAGGAAAATCCAGAATGGTGATATAATTCGAAAAAGTAAGGCATTTTTTAACTTAGATATGCAATCGCTAACAGTAGACCTCAAAATGTTTATTGCTCAACTTTTAGAGAAAAATTCCAAACGTAGGATCAATGCTGCTACAGCAATACAAAGCGGTTGGATCAAAAAATAAATGCACATATTCAACATTTCGCAGTCTAAAATGGTAAAAGCTGCGAAAAATTTGCTTGATTATGATGTAAAAATGTCTTTATTCAGGCCAAAAACAACCTAGTTTCCATCATCGAATCTTATATCGTCTTTAAGAAAATAAACCAAGATGAACGTCAAAGACTTGCATTAATCTTTGAGAAATAGATAAGGACAAAAGTGGAATATAGAAATTGAATATTCAAGCGTTTTTATTCTTAGCATTCGTAGCATTACGATGCAAAGGAGGTCGAATAGTTGCTTAACGTGATGGACAAAAATAAATCAGGCAAGATAGATTTTAATTAATTCATCATCGCTATGTATAACCGAAGAAAATTGTTCCAACTTCATTCTTTATAGTAAGCATTTGACTACTTTGATAAGGACAAATCAGGAGAAATTTCAAAAAAATAACTTTAGGAGATTTTATAGGGGATAAAACTTGAGGAAGTTGAATACTTGTTTGCAGAACTGGATAAAAATCGTGATTAAAAGATAAGCAAAAGTGAGTTTCTAACATATCTTGGTAATTATTCAATAATTGCAGATAAGTTATGAAGTATGATATGCATATCAGTTTTATCTCAAAAAAATACTTTTCTTCTTTGGTTGGATTGTCAGGAGCCATAAGATGATCCAGGCTTATTTTTATCTTAGACTTTGGAGTGGAATGGTGATTCTATTTTGATCTCTCATTCCCCAAACTCATGCATATACTGGCCCTTGCAGTGTTTTAGTAGGGGACTTTAGGGATTTATATTCTTTCATGCGGACACTGGGCTATTAGTTTAGTGAGATTTTCTCACTCCGATTGGATTGCAATCTGGCGGTAAGTTTGATCTATTCCCAAAAGTGAGTGACTTTAAACGCTAAGCAAGCTCGTTCTTTTACATTTCGGTTTTTTCCAACTGCTATCTAAGTTTTCGATTGATTTCATCCTGGTTGCTGAGTTGCTGCTTGTAGTTGTTTTCCTGTTCTTTGAGAAACTGAACCTCTTACTTGACGAGTTCGAACTTTGCATCTATTTTTCCTAATTTACTTGATATTTACCATGATTTATATCTTCCATAGCAATTTTTGTTATTCTCCTTGAGCATGTTGATCTGAGTATATGCAGATTTGATCTCGAGTTTTAACTCGTCCATTCGTTATTTATCTTGCTAGTTTATCAAAGCGTTCTCTTTGTTCTATCTGCTGTTTGCAGTTTGGCGGATATACCTCATCGTTATTTTTAAATTTATAATTAAATATCCCAAAGCTAACTATAAATGCAAGAGTTTATCTACTATTTCTATCAAATTTGAGGTCCTGGCTGCCCTCCATTAAAGTTGATTAGGCTTGGATCGAAAGGTTGGCCCTTGAATGGGGATCCCTCTGCGTCCCATGCTTGCTTAAGAGCATTTAGCTGAGTCTATTCCTCAGTTGTCGGCAATCCCATTTGTTTCCTTTGCTGCTCGTACATAATCTTGCGGATAGCTCCTTGCGTCTAATCATCAAAATCTTGGAGAGGCTTAGTATTGTTGACTTTCGACGTATCAATCTCTGGATCTCCCTTAAAAACTGTACTCCATATTTTTTCTTCTGCTTTCTCCAAATTTAGAGTGATGAAGGTTTTGTTTCCCGATTTCTATATTTTCCATATAGATTCAGTTGAATTGATCTTTTCAACAAGTTCTCCATCCACTATCAGCTCACCTGTTTTCTTTTTGATTGAAATCCGATCGTTTTTCAACTTCACATCAACCTTTGTTATGCGATTTATACCATTTTGGATGTTAAGCTTGGCTCAACTTATATAGTCACTTCTACTTATCTGATCTATTGGCTCCAACTATACTTTTCATTTGAGCCTCCATTGTATGTGCTTACGATAGGTTTGATTTATGTTTCTTTTTTGGTTGTTCTGCAACTTCTTAGGTTAAACGGTTTCTACTCAATTTTTTATTTTTTTATTTATTTTTATGGCTGAACTTGCTGTGCAGGCTTGATGCTGGTTGAGTTACTTTTTTATTTTGCTATTGCTTTGCTTTCGCGGCTTCAACTTTCTTATTGAACTCTTCAATCGACTTCTGTGGAACTTTTTTGTAATGCTATTTTTGGAACTGTTCCATAATCCCCAAGATCTTGCATAAAAAAATTGATACTAGTTGTTTATTGTATCCTGGAGGGAAGCCCATCTTATCTCCGGGGTCGCACTCATAGAAGAAGTCGGTCTTTCTGAAGAGAAAGTCAAAGAAGGATTTCACGAATCCTTATATTCCTCCTACTTCTCTGCAGATTGTCAAGTAAAATTAGTCGAATCTTTGCTGGTTCATATTTTAAATCAATTATAATCTAGAAGGCTCTTTGGGAAAATATAAAATTGAGAATTATAGATAATGACATCAATCAATCCATAGCGTTAATTTAGGCATCGACTTCATCCATTAGTAACTTTAATATTTGTTTATTCTCCAATTTCCAACCTCCTTGGTTGTCCTTCACTCGAGCCCACTTTCTGCCTTCGAAGTTACCCTATATTTCAAGGAACTCGCGCTATTTTATCTCCTTTTCACCAACGTAGTTTACCTCCAAAAGTCGAAGATAATATGCCCAAATATCTCCGTTGTTGGGATTCATCTTCAGAGCTTACTCAAACCATCTCCTTGCCTTGTCGATCTTATTTTATTTCCAAAAAACTTTGGCAATCGAACAATTTATATGAGGACTTTGACCACAGACTTATATAGCACTGCTTGCCTTCTTTTTTCTTGTGTTTTCATGTTCAAGCTCAATAGCGATTGCCCAAATTTATGGGTTTTTCGGGAAAGTTTTGATTGCTTTAGCCAAAGCAGACGCTGCTTCCTTTTTGTACTTCATTTTTCGCTCCAGCTAAATGGACATAATATAAAGTTCCTCACACTTAGGCATTCTTTGAATAGCTTTATCTAAAAATGCTCTTGCCTTTGAAGCATGCTTGTTTTCAAGCTAAAAATCGATGATATCCTTCCAGATAGCTAAGCAGTCAGGGAAGAAGAATGTTGCTCTTTCGATGATAGCGAAGGCTTATGAGTACGTGCCTACTTTTTCTTTAATGCGGAAGGCAAGCCTCCAAATATCAATACTTTTGCTCTATTTGAAATATTTTTAGCACAAACTCCATGCTGCTTCATATTTCTAATCTTCGTATTAAAGCCGAATCGATTCAAAGATGGATAAACCCTTTGGGTATTAAGTTCTCAATAAACTCAATTATTATCTTGCCTCTTAACCTTTTTCTACAAGACAAGTATCTTGACTTTTAATAGTCGAATTTACTCGTCTTCTTCTTTTGAGATCCTATCTTTGGCTTCTTATATCAGTTGCATGGCTGCTGAATAGTTGCCCTCTTTAATCAACTTATTTATGATAACTTTCCAAAAGTCTTTGTCGTTCTCAAAGATCTTTAATGCAAACTTTAGAGTTTTGTTGATTTCTTCATGTTATTTGTTCATCTTCTTTCGGTTTTAAAATTATATCATTTCCTTCATGAGTTGTTACTTTTGGTCAGTAGGATGCCGTATCTGTAGAGAAATCTTGTTGTATAATTACAACCCTTTTATTTTTCATAAAATTTAACATCCTTGTAAAGAACATTGTGTATTTATTATTCTGACAGTCCGTATCCGACAGATATCTTCACCAACATTTCGCATACGATTAAGCTTTAGCCCCTTTATGCGTATATGGCCTACTATAGCCACTATTCACGAGTAATATTGGCTCCATTTTTCTTCAAATCTATCTTCCTTTGACCAAGATAGTCTATATTTTTAATTGATGTTAGCAATAGGTTCAACCTTAGACTGTGTTTCTTCAAGCCGAGCAGCACTGATCCATATTGTTAAGCTAAAGGGTTACACTTTCTTGCTTTATTCAAAACTTTTTGAGCCGATTTATAATCTTCAGTCTTTGCCAGCGCAAGCCAAAGATCAATTTATTTAGGCAGCGACTCCACAGCTTTATACAATAGCTTTTTGGCCTCTCAACAGTTTCCATCTATATGAGTTCTCTCCAAAGCTTTACTGACGTTGGGATATTCTCGAGCCTTTTCTTATAATTTTGGATTTCATTTACTTGTTTTAATTTTCTCTTCTTGCAGCATACAGCCAAAGTTTTTAGCTAGACGGCAAATATCTTAATCCTTCAATAAGTACATCTTTTGATTGATCTGCCTTCTCAATTCTGGAAAGTTATATCCATAGATCTTCACTAAGAGGGCAACTTTCAATGGCTTTTCTCAGGATCTCTCTACAGTCCTTAAGCTTTCCATCAAGCTATTCCACTCTTGCAGCTGATAACCATATATCTGGGTTCTTTGGGTTGATGCAATTGCAGATTTCAACAATAATCTTGCTTTTTTGACATCACCAAGAAACTCGGCATCTAGTTTTTGAGAGTTAAGCTGAGTGATATAGCCAATTTTATCCACATTTGATTGTCCACTTACAGTACTCTCCAAGTTGTCAAGCTTAGACTTGAGCAGCACCTCTTTGGCTTCGCGAAAATCTTTGATATTTTCCTCCTATTCACCTGCAACGGTTTTAATTGCTTCTTTTGATGCCAGCAAATTCATGATGACTGAATCAGGAACAGGGGTGTACTTTTCTTTCTTTCTCTTTTTAATCGAAAGATCGATGCAATCTGGAATGGTTTCCCATTATTATGTCGTTACATTTGCTAGCTCTCGTTTTAAATCAACAAACTTAGCTGTTATTGAGTTATCGATTTGGGCTTAAGTTTTGGCCTTTTATTACTCTTTAATCTTTATTTTTATCTCCTGCCCCAAAGCCTTTTTCGCAAAAATCGTAAGCTTCTTCAGCGAGTCTATCCTCGTCATCTAGGTTTCCCTTTGAGAAGAGAGCACCAGAGTATCCTTCCCATTCGTCGAATTTGACTTAAGTATTATAGTTGGCTTATTCGGCCTCATTTGATTGGATGTTCTTGGGGGCATCTGGTATCCTTGCTGTTCCGATATCACTTCTAGTGATAAAGCCGGTTGCTCCTCGACCTAGCCCTGCGACATATCCTGCAGGAGGAGGCCCGAAGTTAGGTTTTTTGGGTGCCCATCTCTCGCTCATCTCTTATAATATTAAATAATTAGTATTCAACTCATATTAGAGAAGTATGGGAGGATTAAATTAAATAAAATTTCCGAGGGAATAAGAAATCAGGCTTCTGCTTATTTTTTTCCAAGCTTTCTGTTCATATATTAATAGTTATATGAAAATTTGGTGCATTTTTAGAGCTACTCATACATAGCTTTAAGGCAAGGGATGCTTTAATCTTGTTTAGCCTTTTCAGCATAGCAGAAAAACCTTGCTTTTTGGCAAGTGTTTACCTCCTCAGCACAAGTTTCGCATATCTTTTCGATTTATCTAGAGATAGTGATGAGTTCGCACTTATTCCTATACATGCTCCACATTTTCTAACTGAATTTATTTTGGAGCTTGATGATCTCCTCTTGCTTCTCCTTCAGTTGTTGAATGATCTGATCACTTGGTGAAACCTTCTTCAACAAACTTTCGTCATCGTTCTCATCGTTGAGGGTTTCAGCCATATTGCTACGATAGCTGGCTGAAAATATCGGTTGAGTTGCAAGCAGCTCCGATGATGTAATTTTGAACTGTCGGAATGATCATATGCAAAATTTGCTTAAAATAGTAGTTTACGGCTTTGATTCTTTCAATGCCATATGCTCCTTGCCTAATCTTTACAGTTTCGCACTGCATTTCAATTTTAGAAAGGTCAGGGCTGGGTTCTGAGATAAGTTTCTCAATCCTGGAGAACAATTTTTTGCGATCAATGAAAAACCCGTTTATCTAAGTAAGGAATATATTACAATGTGTTGGGAATCATTGAGCTTTTTAATGTAGTTGATATTCAGTTCGTTTATCTTTTTCAATTTTTAATTTTAAGACTGTAGCTAAGTGACGCGATTTTATAGCGATTAGATATAGAGTTTTATTCTCCTTTTTTTATTTTATTCTTCCCTTTCAATATACATCGGTTTTTTCTTTTTTATCCTTTTGTTTTTCATTCTTTTCAGGTGTCCATCGTCACTTTCATATCCTTTCTCCACTTATTCTGGATTAATCGTGACATTGTAATCTTCTGCATTGTTTTGCTCACAGTCCATGTTGATTGCATTAATAGCCACATCTTCGTTGTCCTACAGGCCTAAAATAGGTGGTTAAGGTGAGCATCCTCCACAAGCTAGGCAAAAGAAACTCCAGACAAAATTTATTCTTGCATATTTGTACCTAAATGATTACGGAGATTTAATAAGTAAGTGCGTCATAAGTATGAAACTACTCACGCAAATTTATCATGGAGAAGATTAGAAAAAGATTAAGAAATCAATAACAAAAGTGCAATGCTGCAAGTGTGGTATAGAGATATCTGTGGAGATTTGATATTTATATTATGGCTTGGAAAAGTAGTTGAAACTTTTTTTATTTATTTTTGTGGTTTGCTCATGCGATGCGAAAATTTATAAATCGACCCCAAATTCAAAAATTAGATAGTCACTAACTTAAATGATGCATTTTTCATCTTTAAATACTTTTGCATAAATGATCAAAATTCAAATCTCTCCAAGCAGGTCCTCTTCCTAATCTATGGAATAATTTGACTCATCTTAATATTATTCTTCATCATCTTACTCATACTCTAACTACTATGATCCCTACTAATCGTTGAGAACCTCTTATTCGTTATCTTCTTGGTTTTATTCTTGTCTTTCTAATAGATCCGATAAGCATTCTATATTACGATGTTGATATCCCTTTCACTTGAGCCATTGAATTCACCTTCAATTACATAGTTTTCTGGCTTTGTTTATAGTAGCTTGTAAGCCAGCTTGGATGATCCTCAAGTTCATATTTTTCTTCCCATTATACTAGATCCTCAGCTGTAACTATTCTATGTTTTGAGCATTAGACAAAAGCTCCTAAGAGTGATTTCCTTTAGATTCATCTTTGATTTCGATAAAGTCTTTTTGTGATTTTTGGTCTTTTTTGTAGATTTCTCTTCTCTCTTTTGTTTTTTATCATTGAATGCCACAGCTTCTGATATTTAGCCCATGATGGGTGCAACCTGTCGATATGCTTTTAGCTTATGACTCAAAGATAGTGCTATAGTCGAATGTTTATAAGATCTAGTTAATCTGCAAAAGTTCCAATGCTTAGTATAATAATTCATTCTATTTTGGGTTTTACTTTTCTTATTAAGAAACTTACATTTTCTTTTATTTTTTGTTTGATGATCTTTCCAACCTTGAACTATTATTTCTAGTCCCTTTGTCTTCATCATCTGAGTCAAATGCATTTCTCATGCTTGATTTCTTTTTGCTAGATTATGTCGTTTTTTATTATTTTTATTTTTTTGCAGGCTTCTTCTCTTCCACCCTCTTCTTTATCTTTTTCTTTTTCTTCATACTTACCTCTTCACTTTATTCCTAACTATCGTTGATGAAGTTAGAATCAGATTCATGTCTAAAATTATCATCGATGATTTCAGCATCGCTATTTTTGCGAAAGATCCCATATTGGCTCTCAATTTTGCGGGCAGTTGTACGGCAATGATAATGTGTGCACCTTGGACCGATCTCAAACTAATTGGGAAATGCTCCAACCAGCATGTAGCCATAGTCTGAATGTGATCGATATGCTTTGTCTCGAATTGCGCTCAGATATTCATGCAGACTGACTAATCCTTTCTCTCGACAAAATGCAACCAGCTGAGGTTCACCAAGAGTGAGGACATCTATCTTGATGATGCTGGGTTATTCCGAACTTTATTCCACCTTTCTTTCGATGAGGCTCTCCAAGACTATATTGAGTAGTTATGCATCAACTTCCTGCAGGCCTTACTCATGGTTTCTTTGGTTGATAAAATATTCAATAACCTCGTCGATGCTTAGCATGCTTAGTATTTTTTGTGGTGGAATTTGCTCCTTTATAGCTTTTTCAATAGCTTTTGCTTACGCTTCATTATTTATTATAAATGAAGCATTTTGCCTCCAAAATTACATCACCTTATTATGATTGTTAAGCTATAAAAAACTCATGATTGTGGGCCATAGATATTATTTATTAAGTGACTAAACTCTTTAAATGGCTGATTAATTTTTCGTGAAATCAAATTAATAATTTTATTGGTGAGATGAACAACCCCGAAAGCTCATACCACACACTAGATAGTGCACAATCTACAAGTATGATAATCACACAAACATCCCATGGAATATTCATAATACCATACTCCAAGACTAGAGATTAATGTTGATCTGGAGGTCAAGAAGCGAAAATGGTAATCTCAAAAAAAAGGAGAGAAAGACACCAAGTATGTCACCAAAAGAGGATTCTATATGGACTATGAACTCAAAGTGGCTAAGACTATCCCCTCCACGTTTGCCCACGGCACACAAGATGAATGGAATTTCGACAAACTCAAAAAAATGGCAATCAAGAACAAAGTTGATCAAAAATTGACTAAATACACATACCTGGATAGAATTTAAATGGAGCAAAAAAATAGAAAAAGTCCAGGAATATGCACATACAGCCTTAGAAATCAATCAAAGAGCATGATGCTGAAAATGAAAAACTAAAAAAGCGTAAGATCAGTGTTGGAGAAAAGATTTACTTTTACAATAATACCGAACGTCTTAGTAACGATAACCCTGGCCCAGGAAACTACTGTCCTCATGATGTCTCTCCCAAGGAAAGATTAAACAAGACTGATTACAAATTTTGGGTGAAGAAGCATAAAGATTAAGCCTTAACCTTCTTGAAGCGGGACGAGATAAAGCCAGCTCCGGGAACTCACAGTCCCATGAACACAACTCTTTCAACGTTCGACCACTGGCGACTGAGTTCAAAAAACCAAATAAAAAGCATTACCTTGGCACAGACGCAAAGTTCGAGTATACGAGATAAAATAAGAAGAAAATAATCGAAAAAAGGCCTGCTCCATCAAGCTACTCTACGACCATCGAATGGAAGGGAAAGGATGTAAGTCCAAAGAAGACGATTTGGAATGACCTGGTGTGGAAGGGACAGACCCAAGGCATATACCATTGATGAATTATCCTTTGATTACTCATTCATTATCAGACTAATGCATACATCTTAACTTTCTCTAAGTCTTCAGGCCATTGGGTCTGAAGAGATTCTTCATGATCTTGAACCTGCAATCGTAAAATATCTCTTCCATTCAGTGTCTGTTCTGATTATAGTGCTGTCAGAATAGTCGACTATCTTCTTACTTTACGAGATGTTTTCTTTGATTATGATGAATCCGTTTTGCTTTAGATTCTTTTTGGCCTTATTCAAGAAGGTGATGGTGTCCTATTCGCGAAGATGAGTCAACGTCCATTGAATCCAGATGCAGCTATATGAACGATGAAAGTTGAATTCTTGCAATGTTTAACAGTAAAAATTGTCAATCCTTTCATTTTTGAGATTTTCCTTGGCGATTGTAACGAACTTTGGCGTCTGTTCGAGTATATCAATCTTGATAAGCTTATGATTACTGATTCGGCATATTTTGCTAAAAGCTACTTTGAGACTCTCCCAATCCCCGCCCCGCAATCCAGAGCATTCTCTAGCCGTTCTATTTGCATTTTCTTCAGCATTTTTTATAAGAAAATCCTCGAAAAGTCGATATCAATGTGGTTAACATTTTCCTGTCCTAAAAGCACTCCTTTATTTGTCGCTTATTGGGTCTGATAACCATAGTATATACCTTCCAAAAATCGCGAGACTTATTGTTCCATTCTTAGTTTTTGGACTTTCTGCTAATCAAAAACAAAATCTTTTTACAATATTAGCCCTGACTATTTGGTATAATCCGCGCTGGGTTCATGGATAAAATATATAATTCAGGCTGAAAAACTAACAAAACATACAATTTCTTCAATAAAAAGAATAATAAAAATGACCACTTTCCAGGCTATTTTTTAAGACTTTCAAAAATACTTTTTTGCGAAATTAATGATCCGATATTATCAAAAAATAGATAATAAATAACTTAGGATAGATCTAAATGTTTTGCTGTTTAAAGTCTAGTTAAAAGCAGTCGCAACTGCCTAGCAAAAGCCTATAGCCAATCAAGATTACACTAAGTACATAGACACCATCCAATCTCGGACTGAGAGGGCCTATAGCTTATCGATGGAATCCTAGTCCATCAAACCAAAAATATTCTACTTTACTTATTGATGTAAATAAAAATTGGGGATAGAATTGCCGCAACCTTGGCAAGGAGGATTTGGCCAAATAGATGAAGAGTAAAATATTATAAAAAATCCAGTGCCTTCCTCAATTAATCGATTTTCTGGTTATTTATATGTACATCATTGAAAAATTGGTTTAGTGGAAATATTTTGGAGTTCATTTATGGATTTTTCATATATTAAGCATGGAAAATAAGGATCATTTTCGACCCAAAGAAGAATTGAGAAGTATTAAGATATAGCACCTGATACATAAAAAGCATATCGATGAGGTTAATTAGCGAGACTTGCCTTTCGTGCTGGAAAACATACAAAATATCCTCAACAACTTATTCTAAATTTACGGCGGATCCCATTTTAGTAAATGCTTCAATAGAATCATCATATGTTAGGCAAATTAATCAATAAAGACAATTAGATTCTGCATTAGAACTCTCGTTTATCTAAATCATAATCAATTGATGCAAAGTAGGGTCTCAGGAAGTAAATTTAGTAATTTATAAAAATACAGCTATTGAATCAATATCTTCTTGACATTTAATTGATCATGACAACAGTATAATGGATAAGAGGAAAAAATATATCAAAATACTTAACTATCTTGCACGAAAGGATACTGGCATGCAAAGAAAAGGTTGATGTATAGGAATTAGTAAAATAGATTGATTATTTCCATGATTTTTGTATTGTCAATGCCAAAATGCTTGAAGATAAGGAATAATATCGGCAGAGTGCTAACTCTAAAATTGACCAATATTCTCAAAAGTCAGATAAAAGTAGTAAAAGATCTTAGAAAAAGAGCAATAGCTAGCCAAATAGATAGTCAATTTAGGCCAAAGTAAGCGAAAAAGATAAAGAAAATGCATATCAGTACATCAAGTTGTATTAGTCAAGGATGGACATGAATCTTACTCATTGCAAGCTAAAAAAATATCTGAAATATGTTCCATTTGAAGAATCAAGATTATAACAATTAAAGCTTTAGGCACTGTTATTTTAGAATGAGATGAATGTAGTCCGGTAATTATCAACGAAAAATTGTTAGTTTTTACTATAATTGAAGATAAAATTTGACTTGCATCCAGAAAAATATTAAATGATCAAATACAGTTCAGTTCCTTTAAGCCATATTGATGAAGAATGGACACTTGTATTTGAATATGAAAGCTTAAAAGGAGATAGAAGCTTTTCTAAAATTAACTGCAATGGTTAGATTTGCATTTCCATGTAAAGCCTTTGGTCCTTTAAAAGCAGGAAACTGATATATTCGTTTTTGTATTACTTTGCCAGCACAATTATGTAGCTGGAAAGTTTAAACATGCATCAATGCGACTTTATCTATGAAATTTCATCAAATTCGGAAATAGATTCTTTATGATTGATCTTGAACATGTCTATATTGTAAAATGGAAGCCTTAAAATCGTCATTGCATAAAACTTTACAAGCAAATGTTTCGTTGCTGGCTTAAAAATCCATCTGGGGAAAAGCTTGCTCACCTTCTCAATTTTAACTTCAACAAGATTAAGAATGATTATTAATAATAGTTGAAAAGTCTTAGAATCCAGAATAAGTTTTAGAGTTTGCAATAAGTCTTTGCTTGAAGTAGATGGGAAGGAATATGAAATCTAGCCACCATAATCAGTTTTGCAAAATTGTTAAAAGACTTTTTAAGTTCGGTCATCAAAATGTGATGATTGATAAAGAATTTATGTATATTAAATAACTTTTAGATGATAATAACTATGGTCGCTTTTACGAAACCTTTATTAGATAATTAAAGAAAATTTATCATTTCTATAACAGTAATCCCATGAAGGACTATGATAAGATTGGCCAACAATGCTGCCTCCTTTCTCACCATTTAGCAGATTTTTAAGGCAAGGAATACTTAGGCTTGTTAAGGAATAAGAGTATCTTCATGATTGAATACTTTGAGCTTTCTTAGCAGTCAGGATATATTCAAAATCTCATAAAATTCTCACAGACGAAGGAAAAGGGGTATGATCGGGATATCTTGATATCTTGTGAGGACAATAACTCTGAAGCTACTTTGAAAACAATAGCTAGTAGGGATCGATATGTCTTCAATTTTATTGCATAATCTTTGCAAACACTTGAGTAAATGGAGTAAAGGGGCTTTCTGATGGTAAATATAGGAGTAGACACTTTCGCACAAGTTGGAGAGCAATTTAAATGGAAAAACTTCATATATATCTTTAAGCTTTAGCCTGACCATCAAGATAAAAGATATTACCCCACAGAATAGCTCTTTGCCATTGATCAGGAATTAGTTTCTAATTCAGTTAAACTCTTATTAGCTCTTTTGATTGAGTAGAAATCTGAGATTCGTGATAAAATTTTCAATCCTATTTTATTGAGAAAGATAAATGAAGCTCTTTTTGGTCGAGAAAGCAAACAGACAACTATAAATAGGCCAAAAAATAAATGCCTCGAATAGAGACAAGGCTCAAGAGAAGAAATGAATCAAAGAATCGTCTTAAGATTGATTAAATAATAAGCAAGGGCTATCCATGTTCAACAATTCAAGAAAATTGCATAAGAAATATTTTCAATCTTTTAACCAAAAGATGGTGTATTACCAAAGACTCGAGATTAAATAAGGCAAAAGTAGCCTCGCAATTTTTATTAGATTCGAAGAATCCTTGATAGTTGCAGGTCAGATATTATATTGCAAAGTTACAAATGATCTTTCTAATTAATATTGATAAAATAATATCTATAAAAATCACTTTTCAGTTGAGCTGCCTTTGAAGCCTCTTGTATGCTTTTGCCTTCTTCTCCTATTCCTCCACCTCCTTTTTTGAAAATTTTGAAAAAGTCAAGTGAGAGTTTTCGGAACTTACAAACCGTTCGAGCAAACTCGCCTTCTTTTGGGCCAAGTAGTCATGAATATCTTGGCGGAATGCCGGAAGGAAGGCTCGGTTGCATTTGTCCGCTTGAGATTTTATTAGTATTGATGTTGTATTTAGTTAACATAAGCTTCATGCTGCATCTTTTTTTCAGCCTTCGCGATTTTTGCCTTTTCCGAGGCCTCCTTTTCGCATTTTTGGTTGTTTTCTTTGATGTGGGCTGACTAGATTCTGTGGGTAAATCCATCAAAAATCTTTCTTCATCGATACTGAGGGTGGCAAAATCAAAATCAAAATCATCTTTAGACTTTTACTAAAATGGTTCTTCTGAATAACTGAAGGCGCGATCTCGGGTAAAGAGGGCTACATTGTTGAAGGGTTCGTAGATGTTTCGGTCGATGAGGTACTGTTGGTTCATTTGTATTTGTGGATAAGTTGAAGAAATAAGATTATGTAAGCATATAACATTAAAATATAAACCTGCTTTCAAAACTAGTCAGTAATTAAACTCGCTTGTTTTTTAAGATCCTTAAATATGAATCAATCAAACAGCTAAAAACCCTTTTACATCAAATATTGAAGACTGTTGCCACTTCCAGCCCACTAAAATTTAAACGAATGATTTTGACAAAACAGTCATCTGTTTAAGTCACTTTTACCTTTATAGAACAAATATCATAAAAATATCTCCTAACACTTTATCAACTGAACATCCAATAATTTCTTTAGTATTTTTCATATATTATATTGATATAGAAGTAAATGAATAACCAGTCAGTGTCAAAAGCATCTAACTAGGCAAAATCATTGAAGCTGAATTCCATGGAGGAAACGAATTGGCAAAAGATAATCAACGGGATAGTTCGTCCTCCACGCTCTAATTATAAATAAGGCGCACTGGGTAAAGTTGAGGAAATTTAGGGTCCCGAACATTCATATTAAACTAAACGAAATATACAAGAAAAGAAGCAGTGATCAACCATAAAGGAAAAAACATTATCTTGACCAGCTACGAACCATAATATACGAACGGGTGGATCATCCTATATCTGCATGGCAATTCTTCCTCGAAACTTTAAGCTACTTGCCTTCTTCGGTATATGCCTTGCCGGTTCTCCCTTGCGTCATTCGATTTCATTGGATGTGGACATAACATGGAAGCCGATACCATCAGCCTTGGAGTCAGAGAAGCGCAACAGGTCGAAACTGTTTGCAACTATCTCACGCTACAAAAATTTAGAGTAGTATTATGGGGACGCAGTATGGGTGCTGCTACTGCATTGAAATACGGAAAAGCTCCAATAATTGTTGCAGATTCTTCCTTCTATTCTTTTAAAAAACTGTGCATTCAAAAAGCCAAATAAAGATCCCCAAAATACTTACCTAATTGTCTCATAAGCTGTCTCTTTCCGTGTGTATACGCGAAGCTGCGTTCAGATATCAAGGAAAGAGCAGATTACGACATCACTTAGCTGTAGATAATTAATGATATCAGCAAGATTAGCCAGTAAACGCTGATTGTCTTCATGAATGGAGATGAGGACCAACTGATTGATAAGATAAACTCATAGAAGCTTTATAATTCGTTTAAAGGAAGAAGGAAATATCTTGAAATTTTCGAAGGAACTCACAATACTAGAAGGCCTTCATAGACCATTTAACAAATCATGAGATATATTGTAAGTTATATCGATGAGGAAGAATCCACAAATAAAGAAGATGCTATCGATGACATTCAAATTATTGTCAAGTGAGTGATGAAAAAAGGCATTTTTTCATACCAGCTGCTGATAAGCATATTTTTCAGCTTTTATCTTTTTTTAAAAATAATTGAAAGTTAGTTTAGCTTATTAAGTTGTCTTTATTATTGGGATTATACATAGTCGACAAGTAAATCAGCACATCCCACATACTATGCATGTGTTAGTCTTTATTGATAAACAAAAAATCACGGGAAGTGAATACTACATTTATAATATCAATTGTAATCTTCCTTCACATCCAGGAAGGGGTGAAGCAACGCTTCTTGAGCCTTGATCCTTTCGGCTGGATTCTTCCTTATCAGTTTATCGATAAAATCTTTTGCTACCTATGACATGGTTTCCGGATATATAAGGGTCTAATTTTCAACCTAGAATAACATAAAGTATACGTTCAATATCTTTTTCATGGTCTACTTTCTACTTATATGGTAAAAGGGCGCTTTTCCTGTCAAGACTTCATATGTAAGAACACCTAGGCACCATAAATCAACGGTCATATCGTACTATACACCTTATAAGATTTCAGGAGCCACATAATCGAAGGTCCCGCAATAGTTTTTCTCCGTTCATTACAGATGGCTGCCCAACCGAAATCACACAATTTGTATACGTTCTGCATATGATTTTATCTACATTGGAGATGACTATATTTTAAGGCTTGATGTCTCGGTGGGCTATGCCTATATCATGAAGGTAATCTATGGCTAAAGTTATCTGTCTTATGATTCCAGCTGCTTCTGCTTCGTGCAATTTCTCTTTTTTGAGTTTTTGGTAAAGGGTTCCTCCGTCCATATATTCTAGCACTATGTAAAGATGAGTCTTATCATCAAAAAACCCATACATCTATAAAATATTTGCATTTTGAGGCAGCTCTGAATCCTAAGTTCGAGGGTAAGCTGCTCAACCATCATATTCGATTTTATGAGCGTTTTTGGTATCTTTTTTAACGCGAATAAGCTATTTGTCCTTTTGTGTCTAACTAGATTGACGCATCCGAATTTTCCCTCTCCTAATTTTTTATCAAGCGCAAATTCATCGATGAGTTGGTTTTATTGGGGATAACCGCTGAAACTTTGCGTTTTATGTTAGAGATAGAGGTGAGACTGCTGATGGCGGGCTTGTCGTGATCCTTTTCCTTGGATTTACCTTGTTCGATGAGGGGGGAGGAGTTGAAGCGGCTCTAATAGTTGGCTTTGTCAATTTTGGGTGTAAGGTAGTAGTTTGTTTCCTCTTTTTGGGGCCTCTTGAATCCCAAATCTTCTTTCTACTTTTTATTATCTAGGTGTAAAAAGGTGGGCGATTTATACTGATTGACGTTTTTGAGTAGATCCTTATTGTCCTTACCATCTTTGTTGGTCGTCTTACGCAGTTCTTCGATCATCAGTTTATTCTTATTTATTTTTTCATTAAGGCGTTCATATTCCTTTAGACTTTTGGACTCGTTGATGAGATCCATGCCCTTTCTGTTCTGCGGACCGCGATAGGTTTCGTATTTATTATTTTTGCTGCCGGTTGGGAAATCTCTATCGTATATATCCCCGGAGTATGCATAATCGGGTATGAGTGTTTCGCTATAGGCCTTGGCGGGCTTGTAGGTCATGGTTTGCCTGAGAAAATCGGTGAGTTTATTGCCTTTATCTTCTTCTGTGTCGAGGAGGTTGGCTCGTTGGAGTTTGTTGAGATACTTGGAGTTCATGGTGACGCGTAGTGAGGCGGTCTAGTCGGCCACTTTCTTGATGTTGTCGAATTCTCGGAAGTTCGATGTGTAGAGGTGGTTGTCCCTGGTGGGCAGATCCTGCGGTTGCATCGGCGAGTCATATTATACGAATTTGTTGGGGCTTTTCTTGAAATTTATCTACATCCTCTCTCCTACTTTCAGTTCCTTCGGGGAATAGGCAAATCGGTCCTTCATTGATAACTTAAATAATATATTAAAGTTATCCATAGCAACGAACGAAATTATGAACATAAGCAATTGCGTCAAATGATGGCTGAAAATATTCCCTTCCATATGTGAACCATCCTGTAGCTACCGATATTGATTGATGGATATGATCGAAGTGGCCTAAACTTGAAAAAATAGTAAAAATTGATCAACCATTAAAAAATGAAAAAACGACAATAAACAGGATATAAGTATGGAATCGAAGATGGGAGGAAAAGATATGGTGATTCTGTTTGAGAAAGTGAGAGTTAATGATGTGAGTGTAAAGATTATAATATTCTTCTTCTGAATGGAAAATCTATCGAACTCTCCTCTCCTAATCCTGCGTCAAAACAACAGCAAATTCAAGGCAAAGCAGCGTCAGTTGAACCGTCGCATCAAAAACAAGCAGCACTTGCGGGAGTAGATCTACTCCAACCACAATATCTTTCAATCCAGCATCAACCTCTACCGAAACATGACCGCGCAGAACCTCATATGGGATAAAAACTACAATTATAAGTGCGTCATCAATAGCATCAAAGAGGAAAACAATTCACTCAAAGCAAGGATATGGAACGTAGAAAAAGAGAATAGAAAAATGGAAAGACAGATCGACTCGTGGAATCTCAATTAATGCCAGTCAAATAGCTTGGCAAAAAAACCGTATATCGACATGGCCACTGTGGAAAAGGTTGTAGCTGATCAGGATTACAATATCGTCAGTCTCAAAATGCAAATTTTTTAACTCGAAAAAGATCTGGCGACAAGGTCCAAGTATATGATGCCATTCTCTAAAGGAATAAACAAACCTCAAAGATCATCAGTGTCTTTAACCATGAGATTGCAGATAAAAAAATAGAAATTTGCTAGTTTATCGAAGTAGAAAATGGGCAAAACGCAAGGGGATTTGAAAAAGGGTATAAGGAAAGATGAGTGTAAAGATCCTGCACAGAATCAGAGCCTAGACCTTATTGCCAAGAATACTGAGATTAAAAAGAAATCCAAGAGTAGTATTGAGGCTGATTTGGCCTCCATAGCTCATGAGTGCGAATTGCAGAAAAACATTACATACCAGGAAATAGAGCGTCTTAATGAATAGACCAGGCGTATGAAGCGAAGAGGACGGAGGCATCAACATCGAACGCGAAAAATTAAAATTGGCTGAGCGCAACCGCCTCGATTATTAATGCTACATGCAGAACCAAATGGGAGATTTCATCAAGGCCAAAATGCCCCTCCAGCTCGAAATATAACGCCTCAAGGATACCCTCGCCAATTTGAAGCCGGCCGTGAAGAGGACCTCAGAAAAAAATTATTTCAAACGAATGAATATTTATATTTCTATGGTATTGTCTTGATTGTATGGTTAAACAAAATTAAATGTGCTAAGGTGCTATCGTCATGGAGTCTATAATTATGTGATGATGGTATAACAAAAGAAGGAGTTTATTTTAGGATTGATAGAATTTAGTGTTTGATGTGAATAAAACAGTCTGCTGATCATAGCGGGGACTATTTGATCAGTAGTTAAGATTTGTATTGAAAATTGATATTATGGTGCCTATTTTCCTGCTCTTTCACCGCATGTTTCACGAAAGATGACTCATTTCTGGATTAAAATCATCGTACTTCTTCCGCTTCTTGATCTTTCCATGGCTCATCCTCGCGCTCCTTTCCCGTCTCTACGTCTCCTACTGCACTTGCTACACCAATTAGCCGATATATTCCTGGCCGATGGACTCGCTAATCCTCTTCAAATGCACGGGATGGTTGATGTGCTATATGATCTAAGGTCTTACTTTAAAATAGTTGTCGAAATTCTCGTTGCAAATGAGACAGTAATCGCTACTGGGAGTAAGGTAATAGGGATTTTAGTCACTTTTGACCTTTCTAGGATGGGCCAATTGAAGCTCATGCTGTGCTTGACCTTTGACTCGAAGATAGTCTTGAAATCGCTGTCCAGCGAGTCAAGTTCGGCCTAGGTAAGCAGGCCTTACCTGCTGCAAACAAGTCACAAAGGCAGGAGTATACGGTTTATGGTCCTCGTTGAAGACGGCAATCGAAGGCCCTCCGCGGTTCTTATTCACATACGGGATACCCTGAATAGCGGGAAAGGCTTAGCTCGACATCCTCAATGACTCGCTGTGAACCGTCAACGCTACGGAGTATGAACGTGTGCGTGGAGTCCTCTGAGGTGCACTGATGTGGTGACTCACTCGGGCTCAACTCATTCATACTCAAAAATTATAACAATAAACAGTCGAGAAGTATTATGGCTTCTTGGAAGAGCATAAGGATCCATGCAGATCAAAATTGGGAGAATAGACGCTGTGGCAACTTGGCTGTTGATTGTATATGATCCTGACCTTGCTGGTTCGAAAAAAAAGAAGAATGATGTAGCTTAGGCATATTTTCGAGTACTTTTTATGGTTGTAACAATTTTACGATTGCAAGTGCTATAATAATAGGGACTGATGGACAGTAATTCATCTGAGGTGATAATCGACGATTTCTAAGTGCTTGTCAAGGACACCATCAAGCACATTACCAGCTCCACTATTTCCTAATCACGCAAGATCCTGCTCATCACCACCGCCAGAGGGTTTATATTATGCGATCTCGTCAAAATGATGTACCTCAGGTAAACTATCGCTTACGTAGGTTTTAGGATAAGCAATCCCCCTTCTACATAAAGCCTAAATAGGAAGGCATTGAACCTGACCCATATGGCTCTCAACTGGGATCCATTCTTTAATCACGTGCCGAAGTGGCTCTAGTGCCCAACTTCAAAACATAGAATTTCAATCCAACTAGTGTTTATATCTACGGTACCGTTTCTGCCATCTTTAGACTATAACATCAAGATCATCCTCAGCAAGTTTAACTTTAACCTTCCCATAGTGTCTTTCTCACTTACACCATCACACCTCATCGTATCAAACAACAAGCGTATCGTCTTATACAACTACCTCCGTAGCAGGCCCTCATAAAGTTAGCAATACTATCTTGATACATACAGATCTAACGAAAAAAGTGACTTCATCAGGTACCTTGACCTTTTCTGCCACTTATGTGATGAGAAAAACTATGGAATATGCGAATGCGGTAAGTACTGTTACTCCAAGAAAGAAAAGTATATGAAGATGGTGTACATGCGTATCGGCTTTGCCCAGTCAACCAAATCTCGCATTCTTTACCTTTACGATAACGCTTAGATAAATCTAAGTTTTTCTATGAACAGAAGCCCTACAATGATAACTTTCACTTTGCACTCAACTAAGAGGGCAAATATCTCACAGTTGCAGAGGATAATGGAAGAAAAATCAACGTCTACAACTTACAACAAAATTGCCTCTATTCTGTCCTCTACCTTGGAAGAGAGCCGAAGAGCATTGTAAACCTCAACGTGGTGACTTTGCCCAACGGAGCTGAATGGGTATTGGCTGCTCGTGCCAAGGAAGGAACCTTAGCCACGATGCATTTTACAAATTGGCCAAACTGCCATAACTTAGCTTGTTCCCAGCCGGTATAGGCGGAAGTTTAGACTTTACGAGCAGACCATGCGCGACTATGGAGTATTTGAAGACCCCAATACCTTTATCAACCCAGAGTTTTTCCTATCTGGTTATAAACTGATCAGTATTTCTCTGCTTGGGGAATACTGCGAGGTGCTAGATTTCAACAAGGCCGGCCTGCATGATGAGGGCAACATCAACGACTACAAAAGCATCGAATAGTACAAAGTAGAATGATATCTGTTGAATTTATCAAGCCATTGTGCTGGTATAACCAGAATTCTTTATAATAAAAGATGAGGGAATTGCTGCAGAAGCTTTACTTCAACAGCTGGGTAAGGATACCAGTCAAATTTGTCATCACATTCTCTGTGATGAAGGTTGTGTGGGACTACTCAGAATATCTCACTAAGTGGCGCAAAAAAAAGACGCAGCCAAGATGGGTAAGGAATAAAATATTCAGTGTGAGTTCGATACGCAGTCTCCTGCTAATCCCTCGATCCCAAGACCATATCGATGGTACGAAGACTACTAAGGTACCAGGTATCACTTTTGCCATTAAGGACATCAAACGCTGGAACCGGCTGCATAATGACTCTCTCAAACTGTGGACAGGGAGAGCAGACCGGAGCTTTGTCTACACAGATCACCCCTATCGCGAAAATCACAACGCTATCGACCAGCTCATCATGAGAGCTAAGGAGTATTCCTGCTCAGAGAACCTCAAATTTTTCATAATTAGCGAATACGTAGTCCTTTTGCAATGTAGGCAAAGACTGGAGAGAACATCCCGCAGGGAGTGTACCGCGAAATCAGGGAAATCCACCAGCCATAGTTGTAGATCAACGCCCCCATCATTCCTAAGCTGTGATTGATAAATGCTCCAGTCATGGAGTGTACTAAAAATCATATTCTATGCCCGTACTAGTGAAGGATTTCGTTGTATTTGTCGATGAGCTGGCTGCCCTCCAGGTGTTCTTCTTGCATCATCGACTTTGATATTTCTGACTGGTTCTCTTGGAGAGCGTTGGGGTCTACGCGCTACAGCCAATCATCGAGATCCTTTTTTAATACATTAGTCCTGGCAACTGACCTGAGGACAATAGGTCTATTGGCTATTGCGTTTTTCCAGGAGAGGTCGATCTCTTCGCGGTACCACTTGTTTCTTTGTTAGCAGTGCTTGAAGTTGCGATCCAGTAGCTCATTCTCCTTGCGGATGTAGGTGCGGAATTGATCCATAGCAGCCTCGAACTTTTTCTCGCGGGTTGCGCTTATGGCCTACAGGTGACGCACCTAGGATTGGCTGGGTTAGGGACCAGTACATCTGGCGGGATTGTGAGGCGACTTCGTGAAAGGAGCGGAGGGAGGCCATTATGATTATATATTTGAATTTATGGGGAATCGAAAATGATGGTCATGAGACTGGGGAGGGCTTGGGCATGCGCAACTGCTCCAGGAAGGCAGGCCGAGAACCCATGGAAAAACGCATCTTCTCGCGCTCTTTTTCGGGACGCGGGGAGGGCTGCTCAGTGGGGGAGATTTAGGCTTCTCCTCCTATTTTGGCTCAGGGGGTGGGTCAGGGGTGTCGGTCAGGTCAAACAGCTTTTCGATTTAAAGTCGGATCTTCCTTCGTTCTTGGACAGGCATAACCTTGGGAATCGAGGTGCAGGCTTGTGGATCTCCATTGTTTCCTCATCTTCTGCTTTTATTCTTCTTCCTTTTTGGAGTCTTCTTTTGTGAATTCCTTTATTGGATCCGAAAGCTCAAAACTTCCTTTTGCTTCTCTTGAGAACGGAGTAGCTGTTATATCTCCTTTTTGGATTTTGAAGCCTTGAGTTTTGTGGCTAGTGGACGCTCTGGAGTTTGCGCTGAGAATGCCTTTGCCAACGACGACTTTTTCTTTTTAAAATTAGGAGTGGAAATGGTCTTGCTCAGACTGGTACTATCTTCGAGCTCTTGCGGTTCTTCTGGAACTTGGCATATCCTTCTGTTTTCAACAGTTTTGAATCTATCCACTCTATTGCTGCTTTCATGTCTCTTCTCCTATCGTGGATAGCGTTGCCGAATAGTCCTTTCAACCTTCGGTGGCTCCTTTTAGGCTGTTTCGTCTTCGAAACCCAGCAGCTCAGAGATGTCATGCAATATTGCCTCTTTGGTGTCATTGGAAAAGCGAGTCTTTAGCTCATGCTTAGTAATCAAACAGATAATCTCAGTGTTCTTGCATATTTCCTGCTCGCAGAAGGACTTTTCTCTTTCCAAAAGCCGGCTCGACTATAAAAAATAAAAAAAGGGTTTCTCTTCAGGGCTTTCCACTTCTGCTTCTCGTTCACTTTTTATCTGTTCCAGTACTCGCTTATATTTAGGCTAGTCCTTATGGTGTAATTTTTATTCTGCGTGGCATTTTTGCGAAAAGAGTCGATAATTTTGACCTTGAGGGTGATTTGTTCTTCTGGGTTAAGGAGGTCATCGCTGCTGGCAATGTGAATGATGTTTTTAGGCTGTAGGCGAATGTAGCCGTATTCTGTGACATTTTTGCCATTGAGGTGGAGCATCTGTTTGTCCTTTCTGATGGCATGCGTTCCTAAGCCAGTGCCTTTATATCGGTGATGGATATTTTGGCTGGAACTTCAACTCTGTATGACTTTTTGGAGGGTGAGCGTAGGTATATGGTGACTGGGTTGGTATTATCGTCTATTCATAGTGCTGCACTTGTGAGGGAAAGTGAAGGGTAACCTTAGCGGAGCGTTAGTGGATTAGTCATTTATTTTTGGTGGGTTATTGTCGTTGTCGGTTGGTTTCTCCTATTTGGTATATCTTCTCATTAATATTTATTGCAAATAAATGGGAAATATAAATATCCATTATATTGCTTGCCCTGCCAGAAACATTCTAAGGGCAGATTTGGATAACCAGAACTCAAAATTTATTTTTTTGGTTTGGGTTTTGATTTTTTGGATAAGTATATGGCATTTTTTATTGTTGTTGGGGTGAGGATCGAGCTCAATAATTAAGATGATTCCAATTTAACTAAATTTAGGTTTTAGTTGTGATTGCTGCTGCTTTGATGCCAACATGACAAAATATTGTTAAAAGATTTAAAATCTATGGCTTTCGTGCTAAATTATATGTTTGCTACTTCCATAAAAACCAACACATTATCTTAAACAATTTTTTTCCCTTCTATCCATCATTTTAATCCACAAATACACTCTTCAAATTTGCCATCCATAAATGATCGATAGTACTTTCGATGCAATAATTATCATTTATAATTTTATTTCTTTTGTATGGATGTGACTCTCTTGTACAACGGGTACAACCTTCAGAGGAGGAAGATGTACACTCTGAGCCGTATATGCTCTATCACACAGCCAGAAACAATCTCAAGAGCCAAGTCGATATCGTATGGCCGGCCTCCCTCCATCACGACGAGCTTCCCCCCTCTCCAAGATCAACAGAGAAAAAGCATGGAAAGCAGCAGCATAGGAGAGCAACACAACGCCTTTGTCGATAGCTATCTAAGCAAAGAACTTAACCTGAACGATAGTAGATTCAAAAAGATAAGGACTGATAGAAGAGTAGAGCACCCTTAAGGAGCCAATTATAGTCTCAATAAATCCTCAGCTGCCAATTCCGCTTCAATCGATTTTAAGCAAGCAAAACAATCATTAGATCTAAAACTGCCAAGAGTACCCTATTCCTAAAATAGATCTTGAGATAATAGCCAGACAAAGCAGAGGGTATCGTTTCCTAAATAATCAAAGACGTCCTCAAAGTTATTTTCCTCCATTTTGAAGGACCGTTTAAAAAAATACACAAATAAAATTGATTGATGAAAGTATTGCAGTTTTCAAATATATAAATAATCGCGGTTGCTTATTCGATTGAAGAGGCCTATTATTTAATTTGCTTCAAAACGATGCGGAACAAAAGCAGACATCAAATCGTGGCCACAACCACACCCTCGATAGGTTTCTCAGACCACGCCCGCCCAGCTAAAGTTGCTCCAAAAGCAAACAACCAAATACCATCAAAGTACCACCCAACTCCGGTCTACCACCGATATCAACCCCTTCGAATGTAGTCCTGGTAATTTGTGACTTATAAGAGGTATCCAATAAAGCCAGAGTTTCGATAGTACCAGCAAGAAATCGTTTCTTCCTGCATCTGCAACAATACCTTAGTCTGCTTGCCCACCGGACTCGGAAAGACGCATGTCGCAGCTGTAGTCATGGCGAACTTGCCCGGTGGTTCCCAGAACAAAAGATCATCTTCCTGGCTCCGACCCGCCCTTTGGTTAGGCAGCAGATATCAGCACTCAAAAATTTACGAGACCAAATCTCTAAGGAGAAGATATTGGAAGTGAACGGGCAACTGCCTGCCAATAAGAGGGAACAGTTGTACCAAACACACCAAGTCATCTTCGCAACTCCGCAAACAGTTTAGAACGACTTAAAGTCCAAAAGGCTAGATGGCCGAAGCATAATCCTGATCATCTTCGACGAGTGCCATAGAGCAACTGGAGATTTCTCTTATACTCAGATCATGAAGATAATGAATGGCTTGGACATAGGCTACCGTGTGATTGGGCTATCGGCTACTCCTGGTAGCGATTCATAAACAGTTCAAAATGTAGTCTCCAACCTCAACATCAAGATATTATCTACAAGGATGAAAATGACCCTGAAGTGAAGAAGTACCTTCACTAAAAGATCATACACGAAGTGATAATCCCGAAAATGGCATCATCAAGGAGTCACTCATCATTCTTGAAAAATTTGCTAGGCCTTCATTCAACCTTCTCTTAAAGCTTGAACTCATTGAACAGTGGATGGCTCGAAGTCTGGCAACCACAAGTTTTCATCTAATTCGGATGAAATTCGGGGAAAAGATCGGGAACGCTACCTCAAACATCAAAGCCTTAGCATATGCTGCTCTCAAAATTTTAGGATTTTTGTGTAGGTGTCGCAAGTCATTAAATGACCAAGGATACGAAACTTCAAATCCCAATTTTTTCATAGATAGAGCCTCCAAAACCAAAGAAATAGCAAACTGAATCCACAAAAGAAAGCACAAGGTAAAGCTGAATCACCAAGCAAATAAGAATAAGATCAATGCGAACAATATGATGAAGAGATAAGCCTTGACAACGTTTATGATTACTTTCCGTAGCAATCAATAACAAACTCAAAGACGCAAAACAGTAAAACTACGCCTCACTGCCTGCTAACTTTAAAAAAGGTGTGCTTGAGTCAAAGGATTACAAAAGCTGTATTAAATGTTTCACAGAGGAGTAAACAACTATATGCATCCCAAACTTCTAAAATTATCATAGATTTTAAAATCTTTCTTCGAGCAGAAACAAGGAAAAGCTATTGTATTTACTGGGCTGCGGATGTCAGCAAAGGAAATAAAGTAGTACCTATCGGGCATATAGTGCATTCGAAGTGAGCTCTTTTTTGGCCAATCAAAACATAGGATAAAATGAATAAACTGGTGAAAGCTTTTGCTTACAGTGAAGCAAAAGGATCAACTATAAGTGATATAGAAGTACAAGCGAGGATAAATCAACACCCTCATATCAACGTCTATTGGCTAGGAGGGATTGGATATTGGCTAAGTCGACTGTATCATTTGCTATGACGGTGGACACTCGCCAATTAGATCCATTCAAAGGAGAGGTCGTACGGGAAGAAAAAGAGCAGGTGAAGTTTATATCCTGCTGATGAGGGAAAATAGAGCACATAATACAAGAAGGGTGCTAAGAAAGAAGGAAAAATGAAGGATATGCTTAAGAAAGAAGCTCATAAGTTTCAGTTCTTTCCCTTCAATAGCACCCTTTTCGAAGAAAACACGAAAATTCCGATTTAACTCTATGAAAATACCATAGTTGTTGAGTAGAGTGGCAAAAAGACAAAGTTGAAGCAATCACCCAAGCCTAAAAATGATAAATAGGAAAAGAAGACAAGGCGCAGAAAGAATGAAAAGAAAGAAAACAGTGAAAAAAGCGAAGATGATGAAACTAAATTTGTTCCTGATGAAAGTGGAGAGATGTAGAGATAAATGTTACTACAATCAGCCATCTTCTTGATAGATACAAATAGAATGAAGAAACCCTCCTTAAAAGAACGAAAAATAGTCTGAATAAGATACATTTCAGAGTAGGAAACAAACTTTGTTACAGCATCAACATCTTATCATCAATAATCCATCTCCATGGTCCTCACTGAGAATAATAAACTTGCTAAACTACCCTTTCAGCTGCTGGCGAATAAGACGATGGCTAGGAAGAATTACTAATCTAGTATTTCAAAAATAAAAAGCGTAAAAAGAAAGAAATGGGAAACGCCATTTAGAGTAATCGAACAGCAGAGACACCATGGAATCAGAGTAAATCTATGAACTCATCCAAATCTTCACAAACAGCGCTAGCTAGCCAAGATTGATGAGAAACAAATTGATTTTTATTGTTATAAAACTGATAAATCACTTTTAAATAATCTTCTTCAATTTTTTCTATACATCTTTGTCAAGCTTCAGCTTTTCCCTTATCGAAACTACAGACTTCTTCGAATTTTTCTCTATGATGCTTGGGATTAGGACAGCAGGATGGATTCATTACGTATGGAATTAGTAAATTTGGCTTTTTTGTGGAGGATTTGAGCCATGGAGGTGGAACTTTGTATTATATTTTATCTATATCGAAGTTGAGAAGGTAAGCTGGGTCGAATTCGGGAGTTATGGTGAACTTGAGCTTCACTGGATAACTCATCAACAGCTTCGTAACCTATGTAACAACATTAATACTAAGGTTTGATTCTTAGCTTTATCCTTAAGGCTGGAAAACAGTCACTGATGCGTGGAAATTAGTCTTCAGCATTTAGTTTTATCTATCCTTATAAGCTTTCGTTCTTTATGAGTGTCATAATTCGATTAAATGTCTCCTTTAGTTATTCACTCTCAGTTTCAGTGAGAAAGACTTGTATAAAATGTTAAGTTTCTTGATAATTCTACATAATTTTTATGTTACTTATTTGAGGAGGCTAACTATAACGATGTTGAACTTGATCTCATCCAACATTTCTTCAGTTTCTTCCCATGTCACTTCGTAAGCTGCCTGCTTTGATTATCGTAGTCCACTAAAAATTGTATCTCCTAAAGACAACCAAACAAATGATTCAATGATTTTTGAGCCTGCTTCATACTCGCATAGCCGATAGCCAGGAGTAAATGATAGAAGTATACGCTAAACTACGAAAATTGATATCTTTCCGCTATATAAGTCTATATTGGAACCAAAAGTTTCTCTGTCACTGGCTATTCATCTTTTAATGCTATTAAGACCTTACCGATTTATCCAATTTTATCATACAGTCCCAAGCGTAAATGCAAAGCTTGCTAAAACTCCTTCAATTTTCCAGCTGCAGGCTTGGTCTTTAAGAGATAGTTGTAAGCTTTGATGAACTAATCATTGAGGTAATAGTAGAAGGAAAGAAGGAGAGGCAGTTCGTCATCTTCAGGAGCCATTTCTTCAGCTTTCTTGCAGTCCTCAATCGCAGAGTCGTAGTCCTCAGCCAAAAAATAATATTTTGACCGCTATCTGTAGAACTACTATATCCTGGGTCCACTCTATAGCTCTTGAAATCGACTATAAAGATTGAGATAACTTTCCTTCAGTTTGCAATGCCAACGCTTCGATGAAAAAATACTATGAAATCGGCTCTTAGCAAGCTTTAATAGCATCTTGAATCACAGTAAGGCAAGGCTTGTTTTGGTACATCAGGACCAGAGAATAATAGAATAAAAATAATGCAAACTTAGGATCTATCTTCTTTCCAGTTTAAAGCAATTACTACACTTTCTCAAAAAGTCCATTCTGATCTGTGCGAGCATTTCTGTATTTTTGAATCAAGCTAATAGAAGATAAAAACAAAGCCTAAGGAGTATTTTAAACATTGAATGCATCATAAAATACTTAGATGCTTCATCATGTTTCTGGAGACAGTGTAATTTGATACCCTAAACAATCAATTTAGCGTATTTTATCTTTTTCTTGTCAACGGAGCATTAGAGTGCCTTTTAATACATATTAATCGAATCTGAAAACTGGTTATTGAGATACAGAGCTATGCAGAGTAAGGATAAACATTGCTTTTAAATGATTGACTCTATATATGAGAGATGGTCTTTTATGATGATTCTTTTTCCTCACAAATTTTAAGTGATTGGGTGATCTTGTCCAGGGCTGATTAATTTTTGCGTTTTATAAGATCATTTGCCCCTTCTACAAATAGCTTCCATTCACTAAATGCTCCTAATTTAGCTATAGTTTTTGAATTCTACTGATGTGATGCTAAGCTTAGAAAAAGTTGCTCTCTTCCACAGCAATACGAATGAGTGCCTTCAACGATTTGGTTGCAGCATTCGCTTATTTTGAACTATGCAGGCATGATTATAGGTAAACGATTGCTTAGTTTTTCTTCCCAAGGCTCCAGCAACTGATCCCAATGTAATAACTCACTTCCGGGTGTTCGTATCCATTGAATAGCAAATCCCTCAAGATATGATAGAGTTATTGTTCGCATTTTTGTTCAAGAAGCAGATTTGCCACTCTTCCCACGGCTAATTATCGATGCTCCGGCCTTTGACCAAGACATGGTTATATCTTTACGATGCCTTTTCGTGCTTGCCCACTGACTTGTAGCAATCTCCCAAGAAGATGGTGGCTGGGTTATTTTTCTTGTACCCAAATCGTTGAAGGGATTGATTTGCACGCATTTCGAAAATGCATCAATTGCCTAGGCCCACTCGCCGAGCTTCATGTTCAGCTTCCCCTTATAAAAGAACCCCTCTTCGAAATTTGGGAAAACGGTGATCCCTTTTTCCAGGATTCGGATGGCTTGCCTGATGTTTCCGAGGAGCTTGAAGTTGATTGAAATATAGAGGTATGCGTTTTGGCTGAACCGTTAATTTTGAAGCAGGCATTCGTTGAGATAGACGATGCTAGATTGATGCTTTCCCAAGTTGAGTAGGCACGAGCCGATATAGTAGGAGAGCTCTGATGACTTATCTCCATTTTTGCGTAGCTCTTTGAATATCTCTAAAGCCTTTACTACATTTTTTTCTTTGAAGGCTTTCATGCCCTAAATACAAACGCATTTACTTCTTCCATCTTTTCCTTAAATCGCTCTTGTCGATGGAATGATCCTTAAATGAGACTTTCCTAATCATTCTTCGGAGTTAATTATGATCTATTTTTTTGGGTGACCTTGTAAAGGATTGCTTGCTTTACAGGGAGCGAATGCGTTGAGGATTTGAAGATTCGGCTTGAGCTTGATCGATGATCCCTATGTCAGTTTACGTTGTATGCGAAAATGGCTCATTTCAGAGTTAAATAAAATATGAAAGTAGTTAAATTTTATTGTATCATTTTTAGCTATTCTTTCCTCATCCTTTCCCATTCTGTCACAACTCATCTGATAATAACTCCTACCATATTTGATAAGTTGTTTTAGTTACAATCGTAACTTTTTTAATTTCTGAGCCATTATATTAAATAGTTATGGATAGCAAAATCGAGAAAGGAGAGAAGCTGGACTTCTACATGAAGCTAAAGAAGGAATACGAAAAAGCAGCAAAGCCCTTCATCTATGAGTTTTCCTTCAGCGAACAACCGAAGCACAAGAAGTTTAGAATCCTCCTTGGAAAATTTGTAGAAATTTTAAAGGATGGAATGAAGATGAATATCGATTTTAAGAAGGAAATGCAGGAATTATTGGAATTAACTGGAGAAAAAGTTTGCCAACAAGCCTAGATGAAGTTTATCATCCAGAAAGTGTATGAAGTAGCAGAGAAAAAGATCAGAATATTCTTTGCCCTGCTTATACACACCCACGATATCTTTAAAGTCTTAGAAATCATCTTCAAAGAAATGTCTTATTTGTATGTCGATATCAATCGCAAATTGAAAAACTACGAAACAGACTCCAATGCAATCAACTTTCTCAGGGACGGACAAGCTGAAGTAGACTCAACTTATGTGAAGGATTATCAAGCATGGCTTGAGAAGATAGTCATGATGGAAATTATGACAAAAAATTCCATCACGACCTCCTCAAGGAATGGTTAAACTATCGATGAGCACATCAAAGCTGAAGAGCTACTTAGGCAGCAAGAAGAGGAGAGACGCAAAAAGAAGCAGAATAATTAGCGAGAAAGCAAGAGGAGAAAGGAAGAGAAACTTCAGTAGAAAGCTCCACCTTCACGCATTCCATAAGTCAAACCTGCAGTTAGCAGCCAGCCAGGTTCCAATACTCAAATACCTGTTGGAAGCAGTAAAAAAAAATAGGAGCTCGTGACAAATACTTTTAATCAACGCCCACACCCATTTAGCCGACACCTTTGGAGTTGAAGATAAAGCCAAAGCACATAAAAAACTCAGAATACCTATTCAATTAGCGATATAAAGATGAGCTGGAAGTGTTTCACTACTAGCCACGACCAAGTCCAAGCGAGAAAAAGTCTGAATGTTTTGAATGCAAGCAACCTTTAAGTCAGGGCTTCTATATCTTCGGCTCTAACCTCAACTATTGCAACTACTTTGGGTAATGGTACTGCAACGACCATATTGCTGAGTAGCGAGTTCAAATCCCCTACAAGGCTAGAGAATAATTCGACCTTAGGGGATATACTGTTTCCAAAACTGGCTACGAGCGGATTAAACGGTATTTTGAAAAGCCTATCATCGAAATTCCTTACGAGGATCCCATCGTTAAGCGTACTAAGCGCCTCTACGACTTCATGATCCTGCGAAGACAGATCCACTTAATGTATGACTCCATCTGCAATTCTGAACTTATGGACAAGATGTGCGTGGTAGGCTCAATACTGCTTAAGCGTAACCTTTTCAGCTTAAAAAACCTTTATGACATCTATAACGGTCACGAAACAACCCATCTTTAAGGTGAATACTCGATTCTCTCCAAACATTTCTATCGTTGCGAGACATGCCAGGACCGGAAAGGAAGGCTCTGTGCTGTCTGCAACCATCCTCCCAAAATATTTGCCTTTGAGCTTAGAGACACATTCTCCTGCGAGCGTTGTCAAAAGATCTCTCACCGACGTTGCCTAGCAGGCAACAAATGTTCATGCGAATCATGATATCTAAAGATTCCCTGTATTTACATATCCTACCATTATATCACAATAATTGATTATATTCTTGTTGGGGTTGGGGTTGGGGTTGGGGTTGGGGTTGGGGTTGGGGTTGGGGTTGGGGTTGGGGTTGGGGTTGGGGTTGGGGTTGGGGTTGGGGTTG